>NW_026608454.1:0-68154 GCF_029499605.1 Hyla sarda
CTCCTGGGTCGCCGCCCCCAAGAGGCCTCCTTGGTCGCCGCCCCCCAAGAGGCCTCCTGGATCGCCATCCCCCAAGTGGCCTCCTGGTTTGCCTACCCCCAAGAGGCATCCTAGGTTTCCGCCCCCCCCAAGAAGCCTCCTGGATCACCGTCCCCCAAGAGGCCTCCTAGGTTGCCGCCCCCAAGAGGCCTCCTTGGTCGCCGCCCCCCAAGAGGCCTCCTGGATCGCCGTCCCCCAAGAGGCCTCCTGGGTCTCCGCCGCCAAGAGTCCTCCTAGGCCGCCGCCCCCCAAGAGGCCTCCTGGGTGTCCGCCCCCCCAAGAGGTCTCCTAGGTTGCCGCCCCCCAAGAGGCCTCCTGGGTCGCCGCCCCCCCAAGAGTCCTCCTGGGTCTCCACCGCCAAGAGTCCTCCTAGGCCGCCGCCCCCCAAGAGGCCTCCTAGGTTGCCGCCCCCCCAAGAGGCCTCCTGGTTCGCCGCCCCCAAGAGTCCTCCCTAGGCCGCCGCCTTCCAAGAGTCCTCCTAGGCCGCCGCCCCCTAAGAGGACTCTTGGGTCGCCGCCGCCAAGAGTCCTCCTAGGCCGCCGCCCCCTAAGAGGCCTCCTGGGTCGCTGCCCCCAAGAGGCCTCCTGGGTCGCCGCCCCCCAAGAGTCCTCCTAGGCCGCCACCCCTAAGAGGACTCCTGGGTCGCCGCCCCAAGAGGCCTCCTTGGTCGACGCCCCCCAAGAGGGCTCCTGGATCGCCGTCCCCCAAAAGGCCTCCTTGTTCGCCGCCCCCCAAGAGGCATCCTAGGTTTCCGCCCCCCAAGATGCCTCCTGGATCGCCGTCCCCCAAGAGGCCTCCTAGGTTGCCGCCCCCAAGAGGCCTCCTAGGTTTCCGCCCACCAAGAGTCCTCCTGGGTCGCCGCCCCCCTAGAGTCCTCCTAGGCCGCCGGCCCCCAAGAGTCCTCCTAGGCCACCGCCCCCTAAGAGGACTCCTGGGTCTCCGCCGCCAAGAGTCCTCCTAGGCCGCCGCCCCCCTAAGAGGACTCCTGGGTCTCCGCCGCCAAGAGTCCTCCTAGGCCGCCGCCCCCTAAGAGGCCTCCTGGGTCGCCGCCCCCAAGAGGCCTCCTGGGTCGCCGCCCCCCAAGAGTCCTCCTAGGCCGCCGCCCCCCAAGAGTCCTCCTAGGCTGCCGCCCCCTAAGAGGACTCCTGGGTCGCCGCCCCCAAGAGGCCTCCTTGGTCGCCGCCCCCCCAAGAGGCCTCCTGGATCGCCGTCCCCCAAGAGGCCTCCTGGTTCGCCGCCCCCCCAAGAGGCATCCTAGGTTTCCACCCCCCAAGATGCCTCCTGGATCGCCGTCCCCCAAGAGGCCTCCTAGGTTGCCGCCCCCAAGAGGCCTCCTAGGTTTCCGCCCCCCAAGAGGCCTCCTGGGTCGCAGCCCCCCTAGAGTCCTCCTAGGCCGCCGCACCCTAAGAGTCCTCCTAGGCCACCGCCCCCCTAAGAGGACTCCTGGGTCTCCGCCGCCAAGAGTCCTCCTAGGCCGCCGCCCCCTAAGAGGCCTCCTGGGTCGCCGCCCCCAAGAGTCCTCCTGGGCCGCCGCCCCCCAAGAGTCCTCCTAGGCCGCCGCCCCCTAAGAGGACTCCTGGGTCGCCGCCCCCAAGAGGCCTCCTTGGTCGCCGTCCCCCAAGAGGCCTCCTGGATCGCCGTCCCCCAAGAGGCCTCCTGGTTCGCCGCCCCCAAGAGTCCTCCTAGGCCGCCGCCCCCCAAGAGTCCTCCTAGGCTGCCGCCCCCTAAGAGGACTCCTGGGTCGCCGCCCCCAAGAGGCCTCCTTGGTCGCCGCCCCCCAAGAGGCCTCCTGGATCGCCATCCCCCAAGTGGCCTCCTGGTTTGCCTACCCCCAAGAGGCATCCTAGGTTTCCGCCCCCCCCCAAGAAGCCTCCTGGATCACCGTCCCCCAAGAGGCCTCCTAGGTTGCCGCCCCCAAGAGGCCTCCTTGGTCGCCGCCCCCCAAGAGGCCTCCTGGATCGCCGTCCCCCAAGAGGCCTCCTGGGTCTCCGCCGCCAAGAGTCCTCCTAGGCCGCCGCCCCCCAAGAGGCCTCCTGGGTGTCCGCCCCCCCCAAGAGGTCTCCTAGGTTGCCGCCCCCCAAGAGGCCTCCTGGGTCGCCGCCCCCCAAGAGTCCTCCTGGGTCTCCACCGCCAAGAGTCCTCCTAGGCCGCCGCCCCCCAAGAGGCCTCCTAGGTTGCCGCCCCCCAAGAGGCCTCCTGGTTCGCCGCCCCCAAGAGTCCTCCTAGGCCGCCGCCTTCCAAGAGTCCTCCTAGGCCGCTGCCCCCCTAAGAGGACTCTTGGGTCGCCGCCGCCAAGAGTCCTCCTAGGCCGCCGCCCCCTAAGAGGCCTCCTGGGTCGCTGCCCCCAAGAGGCCTCCTGGGTCGCCGCCCCCAAGAGTCCTCCTAGGCCGCCGCCCCCCAAGAGGCATCCTAGGTTTCCACCCCCCAAGATGCCTCCTGGATCGCCGTCCCCCAAGAGGCCTCCTAGGTTGCCGCCCCCAAGAGGCCTCCTAGGTTTCCGCCCCCCAAGAGGCCTCCTGGGTCGCCGCCCCCAAGAGGCCTCCTGGGTCGCAGCCCCCCTAGAGTCCTCCTAGGCCGCCGCCCCCTAAGAGTCCTCCTAGGCCACCGCCCCCTAAGAGGACTCCTGGGTCTCCGCCGCCAAGAGTCCTCCTAGGCCGCCGCCCCCCAAGAGTCCTCCTAGGCCGCCGCCCCCTAAGAGGACTCCTGGGTCGCCGCCCCCAAGAGGCCTCCTTGGTCGCCGCCCCCTAAGAGGCCTCCTGGATCGCCGTCCCCCAAGAGGCCTCCTGGTTCGCCGCCCCCAAGAGTCCTCCTAGGCCGCCGCCCCCCAAGAGTCCTCCTAGGCTGCCGCCCCCCCAAGAGGCCTCCTAGGCCGCCGCCCCCTAAGAGGACTCCTGGGTCGCCGCCCCCAAGAGGCCTCCTTGGTTGCCGCCCCCCAAGAGGCCTCCTGGATCGCCGTCCCCCAAGAGGCCTCCTGGTTCGCCGCCCCCAAGAGTCCTCCTAGGCCGCCGCCCCCCAAAAGTCCTCCTAGGCCGCCGCCCCCTAAGAGGACTCCTGGGTCGCCGCCCCCAAGAGGCCTCCTTGGTCGCCGCCCCCCAAGAGGCCTCCTGGATCGCCGGCCCCCAAGAGGCATCCTAGGTTTCCGCCCCCCAAGAAGCCTCCTGGATCACCGTCCCCCAAGAGGCCTCCTAGGTTGCCGCCCCCAAGAGGCCTCCTAGGTTGCCGCCCCCCAAGAGGCCTCCTGGATCGCCGTCCCCCAAGAGGCCTCTTGGGTCGCCGCCCCCAAGAGTCCTCCTGGGTCCCCTCCCCCAAGAGTCCTCCTGGGTCTCCGCCGCCAAGAGTCCTCCTGGGCCTCCGCCCCCCAAGAGGCCTCCTGGGTGTCCGCCCCCCCAAGAGGTCTCCTAGGTTGCCGCCCCCCAAGAGGCCTCCTGGGTCGCCGCCCCCCAAGAGTCCTCCTGGGTCTCCACCGCCAAGAGTCCTCCTAGGCCGCCGCCCCCAAAGAGGCCTCCTGGGTGTCTGCCCCCCAAGAGGCCTCCTGGGTTGCCGCCCCCCAAGAGGCCTCCTGGGTCGCCGCCCCCCAAGAGTCCTCCTAGGCTGCCGCCCCCTAAGAGGCCTCCTGGGTCACCGCCCCCAAGAGGCCTCCTGGGTCGCTGCACCCCAAGAGGACTCCTGGGTCGCCGCCCCCAAGAGGCCTCCTGGGTGTCTGCCCCCCAAGAGGCCTCCTAGGTTGCCGCCCCCCAAGAGGCCTCCTAGGTTGCCGCCCCCCAAGAGGCCTCCTGGGTCGCCGCCCCACAAGAGTCCTCCTGGGTCTCCACCGCCATCAGTCCCCCTGTGCCATCTCCCCCCAAGAGTCCTCCTAGGCCGCCGCCCCCTAAAAGGCCTCCTGGGTTGCCGCCCCCAAGAGGCCTCCTTGGTCGCTGCTCCCCAAGAGGCCTCCTGGGTCTCCGCCCCCCAAGAGGCCTCCTGGGTGTCTGCCCCCCAAGAGGCCTCCTAGGTTGCCACCCCCCAAGAGGCCTCCTGGGTCGCCACCCCCCAAGAGTCCTCCTGGGTCACCGCCCCCAAGAGGCCTCCTGGGTCGCTGCTCCCCAAGAGGACTCCTGGGTCGCCGCCCCCAAGAGGCCTCCTGGGTGTCTGCCCCCCAAGAGGCCTCCTAGGTTGCCGCCCCCCAAGAGGCCTCCTGGGTCGCCGCCCCCCCAAGAGTCCTCCTGGGTCTCCACCGCCAAGAGTCCCCCTGTGCCATCTCCCCCCAAGAGTCCTCCTAGGCCGCCGCCCCCTAAAAGGCCTCCTGGGTTGCCGCCCCCAAGAGGCCTCCTTGGTCGCTGCTCCCCAAGAGGCCTCCTGGGTCGCCGCCCCCCAAGAGGCCTCCTGGGTGTCTGCCCCCCAAGAGGCCTCCTAGGTTGCCACCCCCCAAGAGGCCTCCTGGGTCGCCACCCCCCAAGAGTCCTCCTGGGTCACTGCCGCCAAGAGTCCTCCTGTGCCGTCGCTCCCCAAGAGTCCTCCTAGGCCGCCGCCCCCTAAGAGGCCTCCTGGGTTGCCACCCCCAAGAGGCCTCCTGGGTCGCTGCTCCCCAAGAGGACTCCTGGGTCGCCGCCCCCCAAGAGGCCTCCTAGGTTGCCGCCCCCAAGAGGCCTCCTTGGTCACCGCCCCCCAAGAGGCCTCCTGGATCGCCGTCCCCCAAGAGGCCTCCTGGATCGCCGTCCCCCAAGAGGCCTCCTGGGTCTCCGCCCCCCAAGAGACCTCCTGGGTGTCCGCCCCCCCAAGAGGTCTCCTAGGTTGCCGCCCCCCAAGAGGCCTCCTGGGTCGCCGCCCCCCAAGAGTCCTGGGTCTCCACCGCCAAGAGTCCTCCTAGGCCGCCGCCCCCCAAGAGGCCTCCTGGGTGTCTGCCCCCCCAAGAGGCCTCCTAGGTTGCTGCCCCCCAAGAGGCCTCCTGGTTCGCCGCCCCCAAGAGTCCTCCTAGGCCGCCGCCTCCCAAGAGTCCTCCTAGGCCGCCGCCCCCTAAGAGGACTCCTGGGTCGCCGCCCCCTAAGAGGCCTCCTGGGTCGCCGCCCCCAAGAGGCCTCCTGGGTCGCCGCCCCCAAGAGTCCTCCTGGTTCGCCGCCCCCAAGAGGCCTCCTGGATCGCCGTCCCCCAAGAGGCCTCCTAGGTTGTCGCCCCCCAAGAGTCCTCCTAGGCCGCCGCCCCCTAAGAGGACTCCTGGGTCGCCGCCCCCAAGAGGCCTCCTTGGTCGCCGCCCCCCAAGAGGCCTCCTGGATCGCCGTCCCCCAAGAGGCCTCCTGGTTCGCCGCCCCCAAGAGGCCTCCTGGTTCGCCGCCCCCAAGAGTCCTCCTAGGCCGCCGCCTCCCAAGAGTCCTCCTAGGCCGCCGCCCCCTAAGAGGACTCCTGGGTCGCCGCCGCCAAGAGTCCTCCTAGGCCGCCGCCCCCTAAGAGGCCTCCTGGGTCGCCGCCCCCAAGAGGCCTCCTGGGTCGCCGCCCCCAAGAGTCCTCCTAGGCCGCCGCCCCCCAAGAGTCCTCCTAGGCTGCCGCCCCCTAAGAGGACTCCTGGGTCGCCGCCCCCAAGAGGCCTCCTTGGTCGCCGCCCCCCAAGAGGCCTCCTGGATCGCCGTCCCCCAAGAGGCCTCCTGGTTCGCCGCCCCCCAAGAGGCATCCTAGGTTTCCACCCCCCAAGATGCCTCCTGGATCGCCGTCCCCCAAGAGGCCTCCTAGGTTGCCGCCCCCAAGAGGCCTCCTAGGTTTCCGCCCCCCAAGAGGCCTCCTGGGTCGCCGCCCCCAAGAGGCCTCCTGGGTCGCAGCCCCCCTAGAGTCCTCCTAGGCCACCGCCCCCTAAGAGGACTCCTGGGTCTCCGCCGCCAAGAGTCCTCCTAGGCCGCCGCCCCCTAAGAGGCCTCCTGGGTCGCCGCCCCCAAGAGTCCTCCTAGGCCGCCGCCCCCCAAGAGTCCTCCTAGGCCGCCGCCCCCTAAGAGGACTCCTGGGTCGCCGCCCCCAAGAGGCCTCCTTGGTCGCCGCCCCCCAAGAGGCCTCCTGGATCGCCGTCCCCCAAGAGGCCTCCTGGATCGCCGTCCCCCAAGAGGCCTCCTAGGTTGCCGCCCCCCAAGAGTCCTCCTAGGCCGCCGCCCCCTAAGAGGACTCCTGGGTCGCCGCCCCCAAGAGGCCTCCTTGGTCGCCGCCCCCCAAGAGGCCTCCTGGATCGCCGTCCCCCAAGAGGCCTCCTGGTTCGCCGCCCCCAAGAGTCCTCCTAGGCCGCCGCCCCCCAAAAGTCCTCCTAGGCCGCCGCCCCCTAAGAGGACTCCTGGGTCGCCGCCCCCAAGAGGCCTCCTTGGTCGCCGCCCCCCAAGAGGCCTCCTGGATCGCCGGCCCCCAAGAGGCATCCTAGGTTTCCGCCCCCCAAGAAGCCTCCTGGATCACCGTCCCCCAAGAGGCCTCCTAGGTTGCCGCCCCCAAGAGGCCTCCTAGGTTGCCGCCCCCCAAGAGGCCTCCTGGATCGCCATCCCCCAAGAGGCCTCTTGGGTCGCCGCCCCCAAGAGTCCTCCTGGGTCCCCTCCCCCAAGAGTCCTCCTGGGTCTCCGCCGCCAAGAGTCCTCCTGGACCTCCGCCCCCCAAGAGGCCTCCTGGGTGTCCGCCCCCCCAAGAGGTCTCCTAGGTTGCCGCCCCCCAAGAGGCCTCCTGGGTCGCCGCCCCCCAAGAGGCCTCCTGGATCGCCGTCCCCCAAGAGGCCTCCTGGGTCTCCGCCCCCCAAGAGACCTCCTGGGTGTCCGCCCCCCCAAGAGGTCTCCTAGGTTGCCGCCCCCCCAAGAGGCCTCCTGGGTCGCCGCCCCCCAAGAGTCCTCCTGGGTCTCCACCGCCAAGAGTCCTCCTAGGCCGCCGCCCCCCAAGAGGCCTCCTGGGTGTCTGCCCCCCCAAGAGGCCTCCTAGGTTGCCGCCCCCCAAGAGGCCTCCTGGTTCGCCGCCCCCAAGAGTCCTCCTAGGCCGCTGCCTCCCAAGAGTCCTCCTAGGCCGCCGCCCCCTAAGAGGACTCCTGGGTGGCCGCCCCCTAAGAGGCCTCCTGGGTCGCCGCCCCCAAGAGGCCTCCTGGGTCGCCGCCCCCAAGAGTCCTCCTAGGCCGCCGCCCCCCAAGAGTCCTCCTAGGCTGCCGCCCCCTAAGAGGACTCCTGGGTCGCCGCCCCCAAGAGGCCTCCTTGGTCGCCGCCCCCCAAGAGGCCTCCTGGATCGCCGTCCCCCAAGAGGCCTCCTGGTTCGCCGCCCCCCAAGAGGCATCCTAGGTTTCCACCCCCCAAGATGCCTCCTGGATCGCCGTCCCCCAAGAGGCCTCCTAGGTTGCCGCCCCCAAGAGGCCTCCTAGGTTTCCGCCCCCCAAGAGGCCTCCTGGCTCGCCGCCCCCAAGAGGCCTCCTGGGTCGCAGCCCCCCTAGAGTCCTCCTAGGCCACCGCCCCCTAAGAGGACTCCTGGGTCTCCGCCGCCAAGAGTCCTCCTAGGCCGCCGCCCCCTAAGAGGCCTCCTGGGTCGCCGCCCCCAAGAGTCCTCCTAGGCCGCCGCCCTCCAAGAGTCCTCCTAGGCCGCCGCCCCCTAAGAGGACTCCTGGGTCGCCGCCTCCAAGAGGCCTCCTTGGTCGCCGCCCCCCAAGAGGCCTCCTGGATCGCCGTCCCCCAAGAGGCCTCCTGGATCGCCGTCCCCCAAGAGGCCTCCTAGGTTGCCGCCCCCCAAGAGTCCTCCTAGGCCGCCGCCCCCTAAGAGGACTCCTGGGTCGCCGCCCCCAAGAGGCCTCCTTGGTCGCCGCCCCCCAAGAGGCCTCCTGGATCGCCGTCCCCCAAGAGGCCTCCTGGTTCGCCGCCCCCAAGAGGCCTCCATGTTCGCCGCCCCCAAGAGTCCTCCTAGGCCGCCGCCTCCCAAGAGTCCTCCTAGGCCGCCGCCCCCTAAGAGGACTCCTGGGTCGCCGCCGCCAAGAGTCCTCCTAGGCCGCCGCCCCCTAAGAGGCCTCCTGGGTCGCCGCCCCCAAGAGGCCTCCTGGGTCGCCGCCCCCAAGAGTCCTCCTAGGCCGCCGCCCCCCAAGAGTCCTCCTAGGCTGCCGCCCCCTAAGAGGACTCCTGGGTCGCCGCCCCCAAGAGGCCTCCTTGGTCGCCGCCCCCCAAGAGGCCTCCTGGATCGCCGTCCCCCAAGAGGCCTCCTGGTTCGCCGCCCCCCAAGAGGCATCCTAGGTTTCCACCCCCCAAGATGCCTCCTGGATCGCCGTCCCCCAAGAGGCCTCCTAGGTTGCCGCCCCCAAGAGGCCTCCTAGGTTTCCGCCCCCCAAGAGGCCTCCTGGGTCGCCGCCCCCAAGAGGCCTCCTGGGTCGCAGCCCCCCTAGAGTCCTCCTAGGCCACCGCCCCCTAAGAGGACTCCTGGGTCTCCGCCGCCAAGAGTCCTCCTAGGCCGCCGCCCCCTAAGAGGCCTCCTGGGTCGCCGCCCCAAGAGTCCTCCTAGGCCGCCGCCCCCCAAGAGTCCTCCTAGGCCGCCGCCCCCTAAGAGGACTCCTGGGTCGCCGCCCCCAAGAGGCCTCCTTGGTCGCCGCCCCCCAAGAGGCCTCCTGGATCGCTGTCCCCCAAGAGGCCTCCTGGATCGCCGTCCCCCAAGAGGCCTCCTAGGTTGCCGCCCCCCAAGAGTCCTCCTAGGCCGCCGCCCCCTAAGAGGACTCCTGGGTCGCCGCCCCCAAGAGGCCTCCTTGGTCGCCGCCCCCCAAGAGGCCTCCTGGATCGCCGTCCCCCAAGAGGCCTCCTGGTTCGCCGCCCCCAAGAGTCCTCCTAGGCCGCCGCCCCCCAAAAGTCCTCCTAGGCCGCCGCCCCCTAAGAGGACTCCTGGGTCGCCGCCCCCAAGAGGCCTCCTTGGTCGCCGCCCCCCAAGAGGCCTCCTGGATCGCCGGCCCCCAAGAGGCATCCTGGGTTTCCGCCCCCCAAGAAGCCTCCTGGATCACCGTCCCCCAAGAGGCCTCCTAGGTTGCCGCCCCCCAAGAGGCCTCCTGGATCGCCGTCCCCCAAGAGGCCTCTTGGGTCGCCGCCCCCAAGAGTCCTCCTGGGTCCCCTCCCCCAAGAGTCCTCCTGGGTCTCCGCCGCCAAGAGTCCTCCTGGGCCTCCGCCCCCCAAGAGGCCTCCTGGGTGTCCGCCCCCCCAAGAGGTCTCCTAGGTTGCCGCCCCCCAAGAGGCCTCCTGGGTCGCCGCCCCCCAAGAGTCCTCCTGGGTCTCCACCGCCAAGAGTCCTCCTAGGCCGCCGCCCCCAAAGAGGCCTCCTGGGTGTCTGCCCCCCAAGAGGCCTCCTAGGTTGCCGCCCCCCAAGAGGCCTCCTGGGTCGCCGCCCCCCAAGAGTCCTCCTAGGCCGCCGCCCCCTAAGAGGCCTCCTGGGTCACCGCCCCCAAGAGGCCTCCTGGGTCGCTGCACCCCAAGAGGACTCCTGGGTCGCCGCCCCCAAGAGGCCTCCTGGGTGTCTGCCCCCCAAAAGGCCTCCTAGGTTGCCGCCCCCCAAGAGGCCTCCTAGGTTGCCGCCCCCCAAGAGGCCTCCTGGGTCGCCGCCCCCCAAGAGGCCTCCTGGGTGTCTGCCCCCCAAGAGGCCTCCTAGGTTGCCACCCCCCAAGAGGCCTCCTGGGTCGCCACCCCCCAAGAGTCCTCCTGGGTCACTGCCGCCAAGAGTCCTCCTGTGCCGTCGCCCCCCAAGAGTCCTCCTAGGCCGCCGCCCCCTAAGAGGCCTCCTGGGTTGCCACCCCCAAGAGGCCTCCTGGGTCGCTGCTCCCCAAGAGGACTCCTGGGTCGCCGCCCCCCAAGAGGCCTCCTGGGTGTCTGCCCCCCAACAGGCCTCCTAGGTCGCCGCCCCCCAAGAGGCCTCCTGGGTCGCCGCCCCCCAAGAGTCCTCCTGGGTCTCCGCCGCCAAGAGTCCTCCTGTGCCGTCGCCCCCCAAGAGTCCTCCTAGGCCGCAGCCCCCTAAGAGGCCTCATTGGTCGCCGCCCCCAAGAGGCCTCCTGGGTCGCTGCTCCCCAAGAGGACTCCTGGGTCGCCGCCCCACAAGAGGCCTCCTGGGTCACCTCCCCCCAGGAGTCCTCCTGGGTCCTCCTAGGCCGACGCCCCCCAATAGTCCTCCTAGGCCGCTGCCACCTAAGAGGCCTCCTGGGTCGCCGCCCCCAAGAGGCCTCCTGGGTCGCCGCCCCCCAAGAGGCCTCCTGGATCGCCGTCCCCAAAGAGGCCTCCTAGGTTGCCGCCCCCAAGAGGCCTCCTAGGTTTCCGCCCCTCAAGAGGCCTCCTGGGTCGCCGCCCCCAAGAGGCCTCCTGGGTCACAGCCCCCCTAGAGTCCTCCTAGGTTTCCGCACCCCAAGAGGCCTCCTGGGTCGCCTCCCCCAAGAGGCCTCCTGGGTCGCAGCCCCCCAAGAGTCCTCCTAGGCCACCACCCCTAAGAGGACTCCTGGGTCTCCGCTGCCAAGAGTCCTCCTAGGCCCCCGCCCCCTAAGAGGCCTCCTGGGTCGCCGCCCCCAAGAGTCCTCCTAGGCCGCCGCCCCCCAAGAGTCCTCCTAGGCCGCCACCCCTAAGAGGACTCCTGGGTCGCCGCCCCAAGAGGCCTCCTTGGTCGACGCCCCCCAAGAGGGCTCCTGGATCGCCGTCCCCCAAAAGGCCTCCTTGTTCGCCGCCCCCCAAGAGGCATCCTAGGTTTCCGCCCCCCAAGATGCCTCCTGGATCGCCGTCCCCCAAGAGGCCTCCTAGGTTGCCGCCCCCAAGAGGCCTCCTAGGTTTCCGCCCACCAAGAGTCCTCCTGGGTCGCCGCCCCCCTAGAGTCCTCCTAGGCCGCCGGCCCCCAAGAGTCCTCCTAGGCCACCGCCCCCTAAGAGGACTCCTGGGTCTCCGCCGCCAAGAGTCCTCCTAGGCCGCCGCCCCCTAAGAGGACTCCTGGGTCTCCGCCGCCAAGAGTCCTCCTAGGCCGCCGCCCCCTAAGAGGCCTCCTGGGTCGCCGCCCCCAAGAGGCCTCCTGGGTCGCCGCCCCCAAGAGTCCTCCTAGGCCGCCGCCCCCCAAGAGTCCTCCTAGGCTGCCGCCCCCTAAGAGGACTCCTGGGTCGCCGCCCCCAAGAGTCCTCCTTGGTCGCCGCCCCCCAAGAGGCCTCCTGGATCGCCGTCCCCCAAGAGGCCTCCTGGTTCGCCGCCCCCCAAGAGGCATCCTAGGTTTCCACCCCCCAAGATGCCTCCTGGATCGCCGTCCCCCAAGAGGCCTCCTAGGTTGCCGCCCCCAAGAGGCCTCCTAGGTTTCCGCCCCCCAAGAGGCCTCCTGGGTCGCCGCCCCCAAGAGGCCTCCTGGGTCGCAGCCCCCCTAGAGTCCTCCTAGGCCACCGCCCCCTAAGAGGACTCCTGGGTCTCCGCCGCCAAGAGTCCTCCTAGGCCGCCGCCCCCTAAGAGGCCTCCTGGGTCGCCGCCCCCAAGAGTCCTCCTAGGCCGCCGCCCCCCAAGAGTCCTCCTAGGCCGCCGCCCCCTAAGAGGACTCCTGGGTCGCCGCCCCCAAGAGGCCTCCTTGGTCGCCGCCCCCCAAGAGGCCTCCTGGATCGCCGTCCCCCAAGAGGCCTCCTGGATCGCCGTCCCCCAAGAGGCCTCCTAGGTTGCCGCCCCCCAAGAGTCCTCCTCGGCCGCCGCCCCCTAAGAGGACTCCTGGGTCGCCGCCCCCAAGAGGCCTCCTTGGTCGCCGCCCCCCAAGAGGCCTCCTGGATCGCCGCCCCCAAGAGGCCTCCTGGTTCGCCGCCCCCAAGAGTCCTCCTAGGCCGCCGCCCCCCAAAAGTCCTCCTAGGCCGCCGCCCCCTAAGAGGACTCCTGGGTCGCCGCCCCCAAGAGGCCTCCTTGGTCGCCGCCCCCCAAGAGGCCTCCTGGATCGCCGGCCCCCAAGCGGCATCCTAGGTTTCCGCCCCCCAAGAAGCCTCCTGGATCACCGTCCCCCAAGAGGCCTCCTAGGTTGCCGCCCCCAAGAGGCCTCCTAGGTTGCCGCCCCCCAAGAGGCCTCCTGGATCGCCGTCCCCCAAGAGGCCTCTTGGGTCGCCGCCCCCAAGAGTCCTCCTGGGTCCCCTCCCCCAAGAGTCCTCCTGGGTCTCCGCCGCCAAGAGTCCTCCTGGGCCTCCGCCCCCCAAGAGGCCTCCTGGGTGTCCGCCCCCCCAAGAGGTCTCCTAGGTTGCCGCCCCCCAAGAGGCCTCCTGGGTCGCCGCCCCCCAAGAGTCCTCCTGGGTCTCCACCGCCAAGAGTCCTCCTAGGCCGCCGCCCCCAAAGAGGCCTCCTGGGTGTCTGCCCCCCAAGAGGCCTCCTAGGTTGCCACCCCCCAAGAGGCCTCCTGGGTCGCCGCCCCCCAAGAGTCCTCCTAGGCTGCCGCCCCCTAAGAGGCCTCCTGGGTCACCGCCCCCAAGAGGCCTCCTGGGTCGCTGCACCCCAAGAGGACTCCTGGGTCGCCGCCCCCAAGAGGCCTCCTGGGTGTCTGCCCCCCAAGAGGCCTCCTAGGTTGCCGCCCCCCAAGAGGCCTCCTAGGTTGCCGCCCCCCAAGAGGCCTCCTGGGTCGCCGCCCCACAAGAGTCCTCCTGGGTCTCCACCGCCATCAGTCCCCCTGTGCCATCTCCCCCCAAGAGTCCTCCTAGGCCGCCGCCCCCTAAAAGGCCTCCTGGGTTGCCGCCCCCAAGAGGCCTCCTTGGTCGCTGCTCCCCAAGAGGCCTCCTGGGTCTCCGCCCCCCAAGAGGCCTCCTGGGTGTCTGCCCCCCAAGAGGCCTCCTAGGTTGCCACCCCCCAAGAGGCCTCCTGGGTCGCCACCCCCCAAGAGTCCTCCTGGGTCACTGCCGCCAAGAGTCCTCCTGTGCCGTCGCCCCCCAAGAGTCCTCCTAGGCCGCCGCCCCCTAAGAGGCCTCCTGGGTTGCCACCCCCAAGAGGCCTCCTGGGTCGCTGCTCCCCAAGAGGACTCCTGGGTCGCCGCCCCCCAAGAGGCCTCCTGGGTGTCTGCCCCCCAAGAGGCCTCCTAGGTCGCCGCCCCCCAAGAGGCCTCCTGGGTCGCCGCCCCCCAAGAGTCCTCCTGGGTCTCCGCCGCCAAGAGTCCTCCTGTGCCGTCGCCCCCCAAGAGTCCTCCTAGGCCGCCGCCCCCTAAGAGGCCTCATTGGTCGCCGCCCCCAAGAGGCCTCCTGGGTCGCTGCTCCCCAAGAGGACTCCTGGGTCGCCGCCCCCCAAGAGGCCTCCTGGGTCACCTCCCCCCAGGAGTCCTCCTGGGTCCTCCTAGGCCGACGCCCCCCAAGAGTCCTCCTAGGCCGCTGCCACCTAAGAGGCCTCCTGGGTCGCCGCCCCCAAGAGGCCTCCTGGGTCACCGCCCCCCAAGAGGCCTCCTGGATCGCCGTCCCCAAAGAGGCCTCCTAGGTTGCCGCCCCCAAGAGGCCTCCTAGGTTTCCGCCCCTCAAGAGGCCTCCTGGGTCGCCGCCCCCAAGAGGCCTCCTGGGTCACAGCCCCCCTAGAGTCCTCCTAGGTTTCCGCACCCCAAGAGGCCTCCTGGGTCGCCTCCCCCAAGAGGCCTCCTGGGTCGCAGCCCCCCAAGAGTCCTCCTAGGCCACCACCCCTAAGAGGACTCCTGGGTCTCCGCCGCCAAGAGTCCTCCTAGTCCCCCGCCCCCTAAGAGGCCTCCTGGGTCGCCGCCCCCAAGAGTCCTCCTAGGCCGCCGCCCCCCAAGAGTCCTCCTAGGCCGCCACCCCTAAGAGGACTCCTGGGTCGCCGCCCCAAGAGGCCTCCTTGGTCGACGCCCCCCAAGAGGGCTCCTGGATCGCCGTCCCCCAAAAGGCCTCCTTGTTCGCCGCCCCCCAAGAGGCATCCTAGGTTTCCGCCCCCCAAGATGCCTCCTGGATCGCCGTCCCCCAAGAGGCCTCCTAGGTTGCCGCCCCCAAGAGGCCTCCTAGGTTTCCGCCCACCAAGAGTCCTCCTGGGTCGCCGCCCCCCTAGAGTCCTCCTAGGCCGCCGGCCCCCAAGAGTCCTCCTAGGCCACCGCCCCCTAAGAGGACTCCTGGGTCTCCGCCGCCAAGAGTCCTCCTAGGCCGCCGCCCCCTAAGAGGACTCCTGGGTCTCCGCCGCCAAGAGTCCTCCTAGGCCGCCGCCCCCTAAGAGGCCTCCTGGGTCGCCGCCCCCAAGAGGCCTCCTGGGTCGCCGCCCCCAAGAGTCCTCCTAGGCCGCCGCCCCCCAAGAGTCCTCCTAGGCTGCCGCCCCCTAAGAGGACTCCTGGGTCGCCGCCCCCAAGAGGCCTCCTTGGTCGCCGCCCCCCAAGAGGCCTCCTGGATCGCCGTCCCCCAAGAGGCCTCCTGGTTCGCCGCCCCCCAAGAGGCATCCTAGGTTTCCACCCCCCAAGATGCCTCCTGGATCGCCGTCCCCCAAGAGGCCTCCTAGGTTGCCGCCCCCAAGAGGCCTCCTAGGTTTCCGCCCCCCAAGAGGCCTCCTGGGTCGCCGCCCCCAAGAGGCCTCCTGGGTCGCAGCCCCCCTAGAGTCCTCCTAGGCCGCCGCCCCCTAAGAGTCCTCCTAGCCCACCGCCCCCCTAAGAGGACTCCTGGGTCTCCGCCGCCAAGAGTCCTCCTAGGCCGCCGCCCCCTAAGAGGCCTCCTGGGTCGCCGCCCCCAAGAGTCCTCCTGGGCCGCCGCCCCCCAAGAGTCCTCCTTGGTCGCCGTCCCCCAAGAGGCCTCCTGGATCGCCGTCCCCCAAGAGGCCTCCTGGTTCGCCGCCCCCAAGAGTCCTCCTAGGCCGCCGCCCCCCAAGAGTCCTCCTAGGCTGCCGCCCCCTAAGAGGACTCCTGGGTCGCCGCCCCCAAGAGGCCTCCTTGGTCGCCGCCCCCCAAGAGGCCTCCTGGATCGCCATCCCCCAAGTGGCCTCCTGGTTTGCCTACCCCCAAGAGGCATCCTAGGTTTCCGCCCCCCCCAAGAAGCCTCCTGGATCACCGTCCCCCAAGAGGCCTCCTAGGTTGCCGCCCCCAAGAGGCCTCCTTGGTCGCCGCCCCCCAAGAGGCCTCCTGGATCGCCGTCCCCCAAGAGGCCTCCTGGGTCTCCGCCGCCAAGAGTCCTCCTAGGCCGCCGCCCCCCAAGAGGCCTCCTGGGTGTCCGCCCCCCCAAGAGGTCTCCTAGGTTGCCGCCCCCCAAGAGGCCTCCTGGGTCGCCGCCCCCCAAGAGTCCTCCTGGGTCTCCACCGCCAAGAGTCCTCCTAGGCCGCCGCCCCCCAAGAGGCCTCCTAGGTTGCCGCCCCCCAAGAGGCCTCCTGGTTCGCCGCCCCCAAGAGTCCTCCTAGGCCGCCGCCTTCCAAGAGTCCTCCTAGGCCGCCGCCCCCTAAGAGGACTCTTGGGTCGCCGCCGCCAAGAGTCCTCCTAGGCCGCCGCCCCCTAAGAGGCCTCCTGGGTCGCTGCCCCCAAGAGGCCTCCTGGGTCGCCGCCCCCAAGAGTCCTCCTAGGCCGCCACCCCTAAGAGGACTCCTGGGTCGCCGCCCCAAGAGGCCTCCTTGGTCGACGCCCCCCAAGAGGGCTCCTGGATCGCCGTCCCCCAAAAGGCCTCCTTGTTCGCCGCCCCCCAAGAGGCATCCTAGGTTTCCGCCCCCCAAGATGCCTCCTGGATCGCCGTCCCCCAAGAGGCCTCCTAGGTTGCCGCCCCCAAGAGGCCTCCTAGGTTTCCGCCCACCAAGAGTCCTCCTGGGTCGCCGCCCCCCTAGAGTCCTCCTAGGCCGCCGGCCCCCAAGAGTCCTCCTAGGCCACCGCCCCCTAAGAGGACTCCTGGGTCTCCGCCGCCAAGAGTCCTCCTAGGCCGCCGCCCCCTAAGAGGACTCCTGGGTCTCCGCCGCCAAGAGTCCTCCTAGGCCGCCGCCCCCTAAGAGGCCTCCTGGGTCGCCGCCCCCAAGAGGCCTCCTGGGTCGCCGCCCCCAAGAGTCCTCCTAGGCCGCCGCCCCCCAAGAGTCCTCCTAGGCTGCCGCCCCCTAAGAGGACTCCTGGGTCGCCGCCCCCAAGAGGCCTCCTTGGTCGCCGCCCCCCAAGAGGCCTCCTGGATCGCCGTCCCCCAAGAGGCCTCCTGGTTCGCCGCCCCCCAAGAGGCATCCTAGGTTTCCACCCCCCAAGATGCCTCCTGGATCGCCGTCCCCCAAGAGGCCTCCTAGGTTGCCGCCCCCAAGAGGCCTCCTAGGTTTCCGCCCCCCAAGAGGCCTCCTGGGTCGCAGCCCCCCTAGAGTCCTCCTAGGCCGCCGCACCCTAAGAGTCCTCCTAGGCCACCGCCCCCCTAAGAGGACTCCTGGGTCTCCGCCGCCAAGAGTCCTCCTAGGCCGCCGCCCCCTAAGAGGCCTCCTGGGTCGCCGCCCCCAAGAGTCCTCCTGGGCCGCCGCCCCCCAAGAGTCCTCCTAGGCCGCCGCCCCCTAAGAGGACTCCTGGGTCGCCGCCCCCAAGAGGCCTCCTTGGTCGCCGTCCCCCAAGAGGCCTCCTGGATCGCCGTCCCCCAAGAGGCCTCCTGGTTCGCCGCCCCCAAGAGTCCTCCTAGGCCGCCGCCCCCCAAGAGTCCTCCTAGGCTGCCGCCCCCTAAGAGGACTCCTGGGTCGCCGCCCCCAAGAGGCCTCCTTGGTCGCCGCCCCCCAAGAGGCCTCCTGGATCGCCATCCCCCAAGTGGCCTCCTGGTTTGCCTACCCCCAAGAGGCATCCTAGGTTTCCGCCCCCCCCAAGAAGCCTCCTGGATCACCGTCCCCCAAGAGGCCTCCTAGGTTGCCGCCCCCAAGAGGCCTCCTTGGTCGCCGCCCCCCAAGAGGCCTCCTGGATCGCCGTCCCCCAAGAGGCCTCCTGGGTCTCCGCCGCCAAGAGTCCTCCTAGGCCGCCGCCCCCCAAGAGGCCTCCTGGGTGTCCGCCCCCCCAAGAGGTCTCCTAGGTTGCCGCCCCCCAAGAGGCCTCCTGGGTCGCCGCCCCCCAAGAGTCCTCCTGGGTCTCCACCGCCAAGAGTCCTCCTAGGCCGCCGCCCCCCAAGAGGCCTCCTAGGTTGCCGCCCCCCAAGAGGCCTCCTGGTTCGCCGCCCCCAAGAGTCCTCCTAGGCCGCCGCCTTCCAAGAGTCCTCCTAGGCCGCCGCCCCCTAAGAGGACTCTTGGGTCGCCGCCGCCAAGAGTCCTCCTAGGCCGCCGCCCCCTAAGAGGCCTCCTGGGTCGCTGCCCCCAAGAGGCCTCCTGGGTCGCCGCCCCCAAGAGTCCTCCTAGGCCGCCGCCCCCCAAGAGGCATCCTAGGTTTCCACCCCCCAAGATGCCTCCTGGATCGCCGTCCCCCAAGAGGCCTCCTAGGTTGCCGCCCCCAAGAGGCCTCCTAGGTTTCCGCCCCCCAAGAGGCCTCCTGGGTCGCCGCCCCCAAGAGGCCTCCTGGGTCGCAGCCCCCCTAGAGTCCTCCTAGGCCGCCGCCCCCTAAGAGTCCTCCTAGGCCACCGCCCCCTAAGAGGACTCCTGGGTCTCCGCCGCCAAGAGTCCTCCTAGGCCGCCGCCCCCCAAGAGTCCTCCTAGGCCGCCGCCCCCTAAGAGGACTCCTGGGTCGCCGCCCCCAAGAGGCCTCCTTGGTCGCCGCCCCCTAAGAGGCCTCCTGGATCGCCGTCCCCCAAGAGGCCTCCTGGTTCGCCGCCCCCAAGAGTCCTCCTAGGCCGCCGCCCCCCAAGAGTCCTCCTAGGCTGCCGCCCCCCAAGAGGCCTCCTAGGCCGCCGCCCCCTAAGAGGACTCCTGGGTCGCCGCCCCCAAGAGGCCTCCTTGGTTGCCGCCCCCCAAGAGGCCTCCTGGATCGCCGTCCCCCAAGAGGCCTCCTGGTTCGCCGCCCCCAAGAGTCCTCCTAGGCCGCCGCCCCCCAAAAGTCCTCCTAGGCCGCCGCCCCCTAAGAGGACTCCTGGGTCGCCGCCCCCAAGAGGCCTCCTTGGTCGCCGCCCCCCAAGAGGCCTCCTGGATCGCCGTCCCCCAAGAGGCCTCCTGGTTCGCCGCCCCCAAGAGTCCTCCTAGGCCGCCGCCCCCCAAAAGTCCTCCTAGGCCGCCGCCCCCTAAGAGGACTCCTGGGTCGCCGCCCCCAAGAGGCCTCCTAGGTTGCCGCCCCCCAAGAGGCCTCCTAGGTTGCCGCCCCCCAAGAGGCCTCCTGGGTCGCCGCCCCACAAGAGTCCTCCTGGGTCTCCACCGCCATCAGTCCCCCTGTGCCATCTCCCCCCAAGAGTCCTCCTAGGCCGCCGCCCCCTAAAAGGCCTCCTGGGTTGCCGCCCCCAAGAGGCCTCCTTGGTTGCCGCCCCCCAAGAGGCCTCCTGGATCGCCGTCCCCCAAGAGGCCTCCTGGTTCGCCGCCCCCAAGAGTCCTCCTAGGCCGCCGCCCCCCAAAAGTCCTCCTAGGCCGCCGCCCCCTAAGAGGACTCCTGGGTCGCCGCCCCCAAGAGGCCTCCTTGGTCGCCGCCCCCCAAGAGGCCTCCTGGATCGCCGGCCCCCAAGAGGCATCCTAGGTTTCCGCCCCCCAAGAAGCCTCCTGGATCACCGTCCCCCAAGAGGCCTCCTAGGTTGCCGCCCCCAAGAGGCCTCCTAGGTTGCCGCCCCCCAAGAGGCCTCCTGGATCGCCGTCCCCCAAGAGGCCTCTTGGGTCGCCGCCCCCAAGAGTCCTCCTGGGTCCCCTCCCCCAAGAGTCCTCCTGGGTCTCCGCCGCCAAGAGTCCTCCTGGGCCTCCGCCCCCCAAGAGGCCTCCTGGGTGTCCGCCCCCCCAAGAGGTCTCCTAGGTTGCCGCCCCCCAAGAGGCCTCCTGGGTCGCCGCCCCCCAAGAGTCCTCCTGGGTCTCCACCGCCAAGAGTCCTCCTAGGCCGCCGCCCCCAAAGAGGCCTCCTGGGTGTCTGCCCCCCAAGAGGCCTCCTGGGTTGCCGCCCCCCAAGAGGCCTCCTGGGTCGCCGCCCCCCAAGAGTCCTCCTAGGCTGCCGCCCCCTAAGAGGCCTCCTGGGTCACCGCCCCCAAGAGGCCTCCTGGGTCGCTGCACCCCAAGAGGACTCCTGGGTCGCCGCCCCCAAGAGGCCTCCTGGGTGTCTGCCCCCCAAGAGGCCTCCTAGGTTGCCGCCCCCCAAGAGGCCTCCTAGGTTGCCGCCCCCCAAGAGGCCTCCTGGGTCGCCGCCCCACAAGAGTCCTCCTGGGTCTCCACCGCCATCAGTCCCCCTGTGCCATCTCCCCCCAAGAGTCCTCCTAGGCCGCCGCCCCCTAAAAGGCCTCCTGGGTTGCCGCCCCCAAGAGGCCTCCTTGGTCGCTGCTCCCCAAGAGGCCTCCTGGGTCTCCGCCCCCCAAGAGGCCTCCTGGGTGTCTGCCCCCCAAGAGGCCTCCTAGGTTGCCACCCCCCAAGAGGCCTCCTGGGTCGCCACCCCCCAAGAGTCCTCCTGGGTCACCGCCCCCAAGAGGCCTCCTGGGTCGCTGCTCCCCAAGAGGACTCCTGGGTCGCCGCCCCCAAGAGGCCTCCTGGGTGTCTGCCCCCCAAGAGGCCTCCTAGGTTGCCGCCCCCCAAGAGGCCTCCTGGGTCGCCGCCCCCCAAGAGTCCTCCTGGGTCTCCACCGCCAAGAGTCCCCCTGTGCCATCTCCCCCCAAGAGTCCTCCTAGGCCGCCGCCCCCTAAAAGGCCTCCTGGGTTGCCGCCCCCAAGAGGCCTCCTTGGTCGCTGCTCCCCAAGAGGCCTCCTAGGTTGCCACCCCCCAAGAGGCCTCCTGGGTCGCCACCCCCCAAGAGTCCTCCTGGGTCACTGCCGCCAAGAGTCCTCCTGTGCCGTCGCTCCCCAAGAGTCCTCCTAGGCCGCCGCCCCCTAAGAGGCCTCCTGGGTTGCCACCCCCAAGAGGCCTCCTGGGTCGCTGCTCCCCAAGAGGACTCCTGGGTCGCCGCCCCCCAAGAGGCCTCCTAGGTTGCCGCCCCCAAGAGGCCTCCTTGGTCACCGCCCCCCAAGAGGCCTCCTGGATCGCCGTCCCCCAAGAGGTCTCCTAGGTTGCCGCCCCCCAAGAGGCCTCCTGGGTCTCCGCCCCCCAAGAGACCTCCTGGGTGTCCGCCCCCCCAAGAGGTCTCCTAGGTTGCCGCCCCCCAAGAGGCCTCCTGGGTCGCCGCCCCCCAAGAGTCCTGGGTCTCCACCGCCAAGAGTCCTCCTAGGCCGCCGCCCCCCAAGAGGCCTCCTGGGTGTCTGCCCCCCCAAGAGGCCTCCTAGGTTGCTGCCCCCCAAGAGGCCTCCTGGTTCGCCGCCCCCAAGAGTCCTCCTAGGCCGCCGCCTCCCAAGAGTCCTCCTAGGCCGCCGCCCCCTAAGAGGACTCCTGGGTCGCCGCCCCCTAAGAGGCCTCCTGGGTCGCCGCCCCCAAGAGGCCTCCTGGGTCGCCGCCCCCAAGAGTCCTCCTGGTTCGCCGCCCCCAAGAGGCCTCCTGGATCGCCGTCCCCCAAGAGGCCTCCTAGGTTGTCGCCCCCCAAGAGTCCTCCTAGGCCGCCGCCCCCTAAGAGGACTCCTGGGTCGCCGCCCCCAAGAGGCCTCCTTGGTCGCCGCCCCCCAAGAGGCCTCCTGGATCGCCGTCCCCCAAGAGGCCTCCTGGTTCGCCGCCCCCAAGAGGCCTCCTGGTTCGCCGCCCCCAAGAGTCCTCCTAGGCCGCCGCCTCCCAAGAGTCCTCCTAGGCCGCCGCCCCCTAAGAGGACTCCTGGGTCGCCGCCGCCAAGAGTCCTCCTAGGCCGCCGCCCCCTAAGAGGCCTCCTGGGTCGCCGCCCCCAAGAGGCCTCCTGGGTCGCCGCCCCCAAGAGTCCTCCTAGGCCGCCGCCCCCCAAGAGTCCTCCTAGGCTGCCGCCCCCTAAGAGGACTCCTGGGTCGCCGCCCCCAAGAGGCCTCCTTGGTCGCCGCCCCCCAAGAGGCCTCCTGGATCGCCGTCCCCCAAGAGGCCTCCTGGTTCGCCGCCCCCCAAGAGGCATCCTAGGTTTCCACCCCCCAAGATGCCTCCTGGATCGCCGTCCCCCAAGAGGCCTCCTAGGTTGCCGCCCCCAAGAGGCCTCCTAGGTTTCCGCCCCCCAAGAGGCCTCCTGGGTCGCCGCCCCCAAGAGGCCTCCTGGGTCGCAGCCCCCCTAGAGTCCTCCTAGGCCACCGCCCCCTAAGAGGACTCCTGGGTCTACGCCGCCAAGAGTCCTCCTTGGCCGCCGCCCCCTAAGAGGCCTCCTGGGTCGCCGCCCCCAAGAGTCCTCCTAGGCCGCCGCCCCCCAAGAGTCCTCCTAGGCCGCCGCCCCCTAAGAGGACTCCTGGGTCGCCGCCCCCAAGAGGCCTCCTTGGTCGCCGCCCCCCAAGAGGCCTCCTGGATCGCCGTCCCCCAAGAGGCCTCCTGGATCGCCGTCCCCCAAGAGGCCTCCTAGGTTGCCGCCCCCCAAGAGTCCTCCTAGGCCGCCGCCCCCTAAGAGGACTCCTGGGTCGCCGCCCCCAAGAGGCCTCCTTGGTCGCCGCCCCCCAAGAGGCCTCCTGGATCGCCGTCCCCCAAGAGGCCTCCTGGTTCGCCGCCCCCAAGAGTCCTCCTAGGCCGCCGCCCCCCAAAAGTCCTCCTAGGCCGCCGCCCCCTAAGAGGACTCCTGGGTCGCCGCCCCCAAGAGGCCTCCTTGGTCGCCGCCCCCCAAGAGGCCTCCTGGATCGCCGGCCCCCAAGAGGCATCCTAGGTTTCCGCCCCCCAAGAAGCCTCCTGGATCACCGTCCCCCAAGAGGCCTCCTAGGTTGCCGCCCCCAAGAGGCCTCCTAGGTTGCCGCCCCCCAAGAGGCCTCCTGGATCGCCGTCCCCCAAGAGGCCTCTTGGGTCGCCGCCCCCAAGAGTCCTCCTGGGTCCCCTCCCCCAAGAGTCCTCCTGGGTCTCCGCCGCCAAGAGTCCTCCTGGACCTCCGCCCCCCAAGAGGCCTCCTGGGTGTCCGCCCCCCCAAGAGGTCTCCTAGGTTGCCGCCCCCCAAGAGGCCTCCTGGGTCGCCGCCCCCCAAGAGTCCTCCTGGGTCTCCACCGCCAAGAGTCCTCCTAGGCCGCCGCCCCCAAAGAGGCCTCCTGGGTGTCTGCCCCCCAGGAGGCCTCCTAGGTTGCCGCCCCCCAAGAGGCCTCCTGGGTCGCCGCCCCCCAAGAGTCCTCCTAGGCCGCCGCCCCCTAAGAGGCCTCCTGGGTCACCGCCCCCAAGAGGCCTCCTGGGTCGCTGCACCCCAAGAGGACTCCTGGGTCGCCGCCCCCAAGAGGCCTCCTGGGTGTCTGCCCCCCAAGAGGCCTCCTAGGTTGCCGCCCCCCAAGAGGCCTCCTAGGTTGCCGCCCCCCAAGAGGCCTCCTGGGTCGCCGCCCCCCAAGAGTCCTCCTGGGTCTCCACCGCCAAGAGTCCCCCTGTGCCATCTCCCCCCAAGAGTCCTCCTAGGCCGCCGCCCCCTAAAAGGCCTCCTGGGTTGCCGCCCCCAAGAGGCCTCCTTGGTCGCTGCTCCCCAAGAGGCCTCCTGGGTCTCCGCCCCCCAAGAGGCCTCCTGGGTGTCTGCCCCCCAAGAGGCCTCCTAGGTTGCCACCCCCCAAGAGGCCTCCTGGGTCGCCACCCCCCAAGAGTCCTCCTGGGTCACTGCCGCCAAGAGTCCTCCTGTGCCGTCGCCCCCCAAGAGTCCTCCTAGGCCGCCGCCCCCTAAGAGGCCTCCTGGGTTGCCACCCCCAAGAGGCCTCCTGGGTCGCTGCTCCCCAAGAGGACTCCTGGGTCGCCGCCCCCCAAGAGGCCTCCTGGGTGTCTGCCCCCCAACAGGCCTCCTAGGTCGCCGCCCCCCAAGAGGCCTCCTGGGTCGCCGCCCCCCAAGAGTCCTCCTGGGTCTCCGCCGCCAAGAGTCCTCCTGTGCCGTCGCCCCCCAAGAGTCCTCCTAGGCCGCAGCCCCCTAAGAGGCCTCATTGGTCGCCGCCCCCAAGAGGCCTTCTGGGTCGCTGCTCCCCAAGAGGACTCCTGGGTCGCCGCCCCACAAGAGGCCTCCTGGGTCACCTCCCCCCAGGAGTCCTCCTGGGTCCTCCTAGGCCGACGCCCCCCAAGAGTCCTCCTAGGCCGCTGCCACCTAAGAGGCCTCCTGGGTCGCCGCCCCCAAGAGGCCTCCTGGGTCACCGCCCCCCAAGAGGCCTCCTGGATCGCCGTCCCCAAAGAGGCCTCCTAGGTTGCCGCCCCCAAGAGGCCTCCTAGGTTTCCGCCCCTCAAGAGGCCTCCTGGGTCGCCGCCCCCAAGAGGCCTCCTGGGTCACAGCCCCCCTAGAGTCCTCCTAGGTTTCCGCACCCCAAGAGGCCTCCTGGGTCGCCTCCCCCAAGAGGCCTCCTGGGTCGCAGCCCCCCAAGAGTCCTCCTAGGCCACCACCCCTAAGAGGACTCCTGGGTCTCCGCCGCCAAGAGTCCTCCTAGTCCCCCGCCCCCTAAGAGGCCTCCTGGGTCGCCGCCCCCAAGAGTCCTCCTAGGCCGCCGCCCCCCAAGAGTCCTCCTAGGCCGCCACCCCTAAGAGGACTCCTGGGTCGCCGCCCCAAGAGGCCTCCTTGGTCGACGCCCCCCAAGAGGGCTCCTGGTTCGCCGCCCCCAAGAGTCCTCCTAGGCCGCCGCCTTCCAAGAGTCCTCCTAGGCCGCCGCCCCCTAAGAGGACTCTTGGGTCGCCGCCGCCAAGAGTCCTCCTAGGCCGCCGCCCCCTAAGAGGCCTCCTGGGTCGCTGCCCCCAAGAGGCCTCCTGGGTCGCCGCCCCCAAGAGTCCTCCTAGGCCGCCGCCCCCCAAGAGTCCTCCTAGGCTGCCACCCCCTAAGTGGACTCCTGGGTCGCCGCCCCCAAGAGGCCTCCTTGGTCGCCGCCCCCCAAGAGGCCTCCTGGATCGCCGTCCCCCAAGAGGCCTCCTGGTTCGCCGCCCCCCAAGAGGCATCCTAGGTTTCCACCCCCCAAGATGCCTCCTGGATCGCCGTCCCCCAAGAGGCCTCCTAGGTTGCCGCCCCCAAGAGGCCTCCTAGGTTTCCGCCCCCCAAGAGGCCTCCTGGGTCGCCGCCCCCAAGAGGCCTCCTGGGTCGCAGCCCCCCTAGAGTCCTCCTAGGCCGCCGCCCCCTAAGAGTCCTCCTAGGCCACCGCCCCCTAAGAGGACTCCTGGGTCTCCGCCGCCAAGAGTCCTCCTAGGCCTCCGCCCCCTAAGAGGCCTCCTGGGTCGCCGCCCCCAAGAGTCCTCCTAGGCCGCCGCCCCCCAAGAGTCCTCCTAGGCCGCCGCCCCCTAAGAGGACTCCTGGGTCGCCGCCCCCAAGAGGCCTCCTTGGCCGCCGCCCCCCAAGAGGCCTCCTGGATCGCCGTCCCCCAAGAGGCCTCCTGGTTCGCCGCCCCCAAGAGTCCTCCTAGGCCGCCGCCCCCCAAGAGTCCTCCTAGGCTGCCGCCCCCCAAGAGGCCTCCTAGGCCGCCGCCCCCTAAGAGGCCTCCTGGGTCGCCGCCCCCAAGAGTCCTCCTAGGCCACCGCCCCCCAAGAGTCCTCCTAGGCCGCCGCCCCCTAAGAGGCCTCCTGGTTCGCAGCCCCCCAAGAGGCATCCTAGGTTTCCACCCCCCAAGATGCCTCCTGGATCGCCGTCCCCCAAGAGGCCTCCTAGGTTGCCGCCCCCCAAGAGTCCTCCTAGGCCGCCGCCCCCTAAGAGGACTCCTGGGTTGCCGCCCCCAAGAGGCCTCCTTGGTCGCCGCCCCCCAAGAAGCCTCTTGGATCGCCGTCCCCCAAGAGGCCTCCTGGATCGCCGTCCCCCAAGAGGCCTCCTGGTTCGCCGCCCCCAAGAGTCCTCCTAGGCCGCCGCCCCCCAAAAGTCCTCCTAGGCCGCCGCCCCCAAAGAGGACTCCTGGGTCGCCGCCCCCAAGAGGCCTCCTTGGTCGCAGCCCCCCAAGAGGCCTCCTGGATCGCCGGCCCCCAAGAGGCATCCTAGGTTTCCGCCCCCCAAGAGGCCTCCTAGGTTGCCGCCCCCAAGAGGCCTCCTAGGTTGCCGCCCCCCAAGAGGCCTCCTGGATCGCCGTCCCCCAAGAGGCCTCTTGGGTCGCCGCCCCCAAGAGTCCTCCTGGGTCCCCTCCCCCAAGAGTCCTCCTGGGTCTCCGCCGCCAAGAGTCCTCCTGGGCCTCCGCCCCCCAAGAGGCCTCCTGGGTGTCCGCCCCCCCAAGAGGTCTCCTAGGTCGCCGCCCCCCAAGAGGCCTCCTGGGTCGCCGCCCCCCAAGAGTCCTCCTGGGTCTCCACCGCCAAGAGTCCTCCTAGGCCGCCGCCCCCAAAGAGGCCTCCTGGGTGTCTGCCCCCCAAGAGGCCTCCTAGGTTGCCGCCCCCCAAGAGGCCTCCTGGGTCGCCGCCCCCCAAGAGTCCTCCTGGGTCTCCGCCGCCAAGAGTCCTCCTGTGCCGTCGCCCCCCAAGAGTCCTCCTAGGCCGCCGCCCCCTAAGAGGCCTCCTGGGTCACCGCCCCCAAGAGGCCTCCTGGGTCGCTGCTCCCCAAGAGGACTTCTGGGTCGCCGCCCCCAAGAGGCCTCCTGGGTGTCTGCCCCCCAAGAGGCCTCCTAGGTTGCCGCCCCCCAAGAGGCGTCCTGGGTCGCCGCCCCCCAAGAGTCCTCCTGGGTCTCCACCGCCAAGAGTCCCCCTGTGCCATCTCCCCCCAAGAGTCCTCCTAGGCCGCCGCCCCCTAAAAGGCCTCCTGGGTTGCCGCCCCCAAGAGGCCTCCTTGGTCGCTGCTCCCCAAGAGGCCTCCTGGGTCGCCGCCCCCCAAGAGGCCTCCTGGGTGTCTGCCCCCCAAGAGGCCTCCTAGGTTGCCACCCCCCAAGAGGCCTCCTGGGTCGCCACCCCCCAAGAGTCCTCCTGGGTCACTGCCGCCAAGAGTCCTCCTGTGCCGTCGCCCCCCAAGAGTCCTCCTAGGCCACCGCCCCCTAAGAGGCCTCCTGGGTTGCCACCCCCAAGAGGCCTCCTGGGTCGCCGCCCCCCAAGAGGCCTCCTGGGTGTCTGCCCCCCAAGAGGCCTCCTAGGTCGCCGCCCCCCAAGAGGCCTCCTGGGTCGCCGCCCCCCAAGAGTCCTCCTGGGTCTCCGCTGCCAAGAGTCCTCCTGTGCCGTCGCCCCCCAAGAGTCCTCCTAGGCCGCCGCCCCCTAAGAGGCCTCATTGGTCGCCGCCCCCAAGAGGCCTCCTGGGTCGCTGCTCCCCAAGAGGACTCCTGGGTCGCCGCCCCCCAAGAGGCCTCCTGGGTCACCTCCCCCCAGGAGTCCTCCTGGGTCCTCCTAGGCCGACGCCCCCCAAGAGTCCTCCTAGGCCGCTGCCACCTAAGAGGCCTCCTGGGTCGCCGCCCCAAGGAGGCCTCCTGGGTCGCCGCCCCCAAGAGGCCTCCTGGATCGCCGCCCCCCAAGAGGCCTCCTGGATCGCCGTCCCCAAAGAGGCCTCCTAGGTTGCCGCCCCCAAGAGGCCTCCTAGGTTTCCGCCCCTCAAGAGGCCTCCTGGGTCGCCGCCCCCAAGAGGCCTCCTGGGTCACAGCCCCCCTAGAGTCCTCCTAGGTTTCCGCCCCCCAAGAGGCCTCCTGGGTCGCCTCCCCCAAGAGGCCTCCTGGGTCGCAGCCCCCCAAGAGTCCTCCTAGGCCACCACCCCTAAGAGGACTCCTGGGTCTCCGCCGCGAAGAGTCCTCCTAGGCCCCCGCCCCCTAAGAGGCCTCCTGGGTCGCCGCCCCCAAGAGTCCTCCTAGGCCGCCGCCCCCCAAGAGTCCTCCTAGGCCGCCGCCCCCCAAGAGTCCTCCTAGGCTGCCGCCTCCTAAGAGGACTCCTGGGTCGCCGCCCCCAAGAGGCCTCCTTGGTCGCCGCCCCCCAAGAGGCCTCCTGGATCGCCGTCCCCCAAGAGGCCTCCTGGTTCGCCGCCCCAAAGAGGCATCCTAGGTTTCCACCGCCCAAGATGCCTCCTGGATCGCCGTCCCCCAAGAGGCCTCCTAGGTTGCCGCCCCCAAGAGGCCTCCTAGGTTTCCGCCCCCCAAGAGGCCTCCTGGGTCGCCGCCCCCAAGAGGCCTCCTGGGTCGCAGCCCCCCTAGAGTCCTCCTAGGCCGCCGCCCCCTAAGAGTCCTCCTAGGCCACCGTCCCCCTAAGAGGACTCCTGGGTTTCCGCCACCAAGAGTCCTCCTAGGCCGCCGCCCTCTAAGAGGCCTCCTGGGTCGCCGCCCACCAAGAGGCCTCCTGGATCGCCGTCCCCCAAGAGGCCTCCTGGTTCGCCGCCCCCAAGAGTCCTCCTAGGCCGCCGCCCCCCAAGAGTCCTCCTAGGCTGCCGCCCCCTAAGAGGACTCCTGGGTCGCCGCCCCCAAGAGGCCTCCTTGGTCGCCGCCCCCCAAGAGGCCTCCTGGATCGCCATCCCCCAAGTGGCCTCCTGGTTTGCCTACCCCCAAGAGGCATCCTAGGTTTCCGCCCCCCCCCAAGAAGCCTCCTGGATCACCGTCCCCCAAGAGGCCTCCTAGGTTGCCTCCCCCAAGAGGCCTCCTTGGTCGCCGCCCCCCAAGAGGCCTCCTGGATCGCCGTCCCCCAAGAGGCCTCCTGGGTCTCCGCCGCCAAGAGTCCTCCTAGGCCGCCGCCCCCCAAGAGGCCTCCTGGGTGTCCGCCCCCCCAAGAGGTCTCCTAGGTTGCCGCCCCCCAAGAGGCCTCCTGGGTCGCCGCCCCCCAAGAATCCTCCTGGGTCTCCACCGCCAAGAGTCCTCCTAGGCCGCCGCCCCCCAAGAGGCCTCCTGGGTGTCTGCCCCCCCAAGAGTCCTCCTAGGCCACCGCCCCCTAAGAGGACTCCTGGGTCTCCGCCGCCAAGAGTCCTCCTAGGCCGCCGCCCCCCAAGAGTCCTCCTAGGCCGCCGCCCCCTAAGAGGACTCCTGGGTCGCCGCCCCCAAGAGGCCTCCTTGGTCGCCGCCCCCCAAGAGGCCTCCTGGATCGCCGTCCCCCAAGAGGCCTCCTGGGTCGCCACCCCCAAGAGTCCTCCTAGGCCGCCGCCCCCCAAGAGTCCTCCTAGGCTGCCGCCCCCTAAGAGGCCTCCTGGATCGCCGCCCCCAAGACGCCTCCTGGGTCGCCACCCCCAAGAGTCCTCCTAGGCCGCCGCCCCCTAAGAGGCCTCCTGGATCGCCGTCCCCCAAGAGGCCTCCTGGTTCGCCGCCCCCCAAGAGGCATCCTAGGTTTCCACCCCCCAAGATGCCTCCTGGATCGCCGTCCCCCAAGAGGCCTCCTAGGTTGCCGCCCCCAAGAGGCCTCCTAGGTTTCCGCCCCCCAAGAGGCCTCCTGGGTCGCCGCCCCCAAGAGGCCTCCTGGGTCGCAGCCCCCAAGAGTCCTCCTAGGCCGCCGCCCCCCAAGAGTCCTCCTAGGCTGCCGCCCCCTAAGAGGCCTCCTGGATCGCCGCCCCCAAGACGCCTCCTGGGTCGCCACCCCCAAGAGTCCTCCTAGGCCGCCGCCCCCTAAGAGGCCTCCTGGATCGCCGTCCCCCAAGAGGCCTCCTGGTTCGCCGCCCCCCAAGAGGCATCCTAGGTTTCCACCCCCCAAGATGCCTCCTGGATCGCCGTCCCCCAAGAGGCCTCCTAGGTTGCCGCCCCCAAGAGGCCTCCTAGGTTTCCGCCCCCCAAGAGGCCTCCTGGGTCGCCGCCCCCAAGAGGCCTCCTGGGTCGCAGCCCACCTAGAGTCCTCCTAGGCCGCCGCCCTCTAAGAGTCCTCCTAGGCCACCGCCCCCTAAGAGGACTCCTGGGTCTCCGCCGCCAAGAGTCCTCCTAGGCCGCCGCCCCCCAAGAGTCCTCCTAGGCCGCCGCCCCCTAAGAGGACTCCTGGGTCGCCGCCCCCAAGAGGCCTCCTTGGTCGCCGCCCCCCAAGAGGCCTCCTGGATCGCCGTCCCCCAAGAGGCCTCCTGGTTCGCCACCCCCAAGAGTCCTCCTAGGCTGCCGCCCCCCAAGAGTCCTCCTAGGCTGCCGCCCCCCCAAGAGGCCTCCTAGGCCGCCGCCCCCTAAGAGGCCTCCTGGGTCGCCGCCCCCAAGAGTCCTCCTAGGCCGCCGCCCCCTAAGAGACCTCCTGGTTCGCCGCCCCCCAAGAGGCATCCTAGGTTTCCACCCCCCAAGATGCCTCCTGGATCGCCGTCCCCCAAGAGGCCTCCTAGGCCGCCGCCCCCTAAGAGGACTCCTGGGTCGCCGCCCCCAAGAGACCTCCTTGGTCACCGCCCCCCAAGAGGCCTCCTGGATCGCCATCCCCCAAGAGGCCTCCTGGATCGCCGTCCCCCAAGAGGCCTCCTGGTTCGCCGCCCCCAAGAGTCCTCCTAGGCCGCCGCCCCCCAAAAGTCCACCTAGGCCGCCGCCCCCTAAGAGGACTCCTGGGTCGCCGCCCCCAAGAGGCCTCCTTGGTCGCCGCCCCCCAAGAGGCCTCCTGGATCGCCGACCCCCAAGAGGCATCCTAGGTTTCCGCCCCCCAAGAGGCCTTCTAGGTTGCCGCCCCCAAGAGGCCTCCTAGGTTGCCGCCCCCCAAGAGGCCTCCTGGATGGCCGTCCCCCAAGAGGCCTCTTGGGTCGCCGCCCCCAAGAGTCCTCCTGGGTCCCCTCCCCCAAGAGTCCTCCTGGGTCTCCGCCGCCAAGAGTCCTCCTGGGCCTCCGCCCCCCAAGAGGCCTCCTGGGTGTCCGTCCCCCCAAGAGGTCTCCTAGGTTGCCGCCCCCCAAGAGGCCTCCTGGGTCGCCGCCCCCCAAGAGTCCTCCTGGGTCTCCACCGCCAAGAGTCCTCCTAGGCCGCCGCCCCCCAAAAGTCCTCCAAGGCCGCCGCCCCCTAAGAGGACTCCTGGGTCGCCGCCCCCCAAGAGGCATCCTAGGTTTCCGCCCCCCCAAGAGGCCTCCTAGGTTGCCGCCCCCAAGAGGCCTCCTAGGTTGCCGCCCCCCAAGAGGCCTCCTGGATCGCCGTCCCCCAAGAGGCCTCTTGGGTCGCCGCCCCCAAGAGTCCTCCTGGGTCCCCTCCCCCAAGAGTCCTCCTGGATCTCCGCCGCCAAGAGTCCTCCTGGGCCTCCGCCCCCCAAGAGGCCTCCTGGGTGTCCGCCCCCCCAAGAGGTCTCCTAGGTTGCCGCCCCCCAAGAGGCCTCCTGGGTCGCCGCCCCCCAAGAGTCCTCCTGGGTCTCCACCGCCAAGAGTCCTCCTAGGCCGCCGCCCCCAAAGAGGCCTCCTGGGTGTCTGCCCCACAAGAGGCCTCCTAGGTTGCCGCCCCCCAAGAGGCCTCCTGGGTCGCCGCCCCCCAAGAGTCCTCCTGGGTCTCCGCCGCCAAGAGTCCTCCTGTGCCGTCGCCCCCCAAGAGTCCTCCTAGGCCGCCGCCCCCTAAGAGGCCTCCTGGGTCACCGCCCCCAAGAGGCCTCCTGGGTGGCTGCTCCCCAAGAGGACTCCTAGGTCGCCGCCCCCAAGAGGCCTCCTGGGTGTCTGCCCCCCAAGAGGCCTCCTAGGTTGCCGCCACCCAAGAGGCCTCCTGGGTCGCCGCCCCCCAAGAGTCCTCCTGGGTCTCCACCGCCAAGAGTCCCCCTGTGCCATCTCCCCCCAAGAGTCCTCCTAGGACGCCGCCCCCTAAAAGGCCTCCTGGGTTGCCGCCCCCAAGAGGCCTCCTTGGTCGCTGCTCCCCAAGAGGCCTCCTGGGTCGCCGCCCCCCAAGAGGCCTCCTGGGTGTCTGCCCCCCAAGAGGCCTCCTAGGTCGCCGCCCCCCAAGAGGCCTCCTGGGTCGCCACCCCCCAAGAGTCCTCCTGGGTCACTGCCGCCAAGAGTCCTCCTGTGCCTTCGCCCCCCAAGAGTCCTCCTAGGCCGCCGCCCCCTAAGAGGCCTCCTGGGTTGCCACCCCCAAGAGGCCTCCTGGGTCGCTGCTCCCCCAAGAGGACTCCTGGGTCGCCGCCCCCCAAGAGGCCTCCTGGGTGTCTGCCCCCCAAGAGGCCTCCTAGGTCGCCGCCCCCCAAGAGGCCTCCTGGGTCGCCGCCCCCCAAGAGTCCTCCTGGGTCTCCGCCGCCAAGAGTCCTCCTGTGCCGTCGCCCCCCAAGAGTCCTCCTAGGCCGCCGCCCCCTAAGAGGCCTCATTGGTCGCCGCCCCCAAGAGGCCTCCTGGGTCGCTGCTCCCCAAGAGGACTCCTGGGTCGCCGCCCCCCAAGAGGCCTCCTGGGTCACCTCCCCCCAGGAGTCCTCCTGGGTCCTCCTAGGCCGACGCCCCCCAAGAGTCCTCCTAGGCCGCTGCCACCTAAGAGGCCTCCTGGGTCGCCGCCCCCAAGAGGCCTCCTGGGTCGCCGCCCCCCAAGAGGCCTCCTGGGTCGCCGCCCCCCAAGAGGCCTCCTGGATCGCCGTCCCCAAAGAGGCCTCCTAGGTTGCCGCCCCTCAAGAGGCCTCCTAGGTTTCCGCCCCTCAAGAGGCCTCCTGGGTCGCCGCCCCCAAGAGGCCTCCTGGGTCACAGCCCCCCTAGAGTCCTCCTAGGTTTCCGCACCCCAAGAGGCCTCCTGGGTCGCCTCCCCCAAGAGGCCTCCTGGGTCGCAGCCCCCCAAGAGTCCTCCTAGGCCACCACCCCTAAGAGGACTCCTGGGTCTCCGCCGCCAAGAGTCCTCCTAGGCACCCGCCCCCTAAGAGGCCTCCTGGGTCGCCGCCCCCAAGAGTCCTCCTAGGCCGCCGCCCCCCAAGAGTCCTCCTAGGCCGCCACCCCTAAGAGGACTCCTGGGTCGCCGCCCCAAGAGGCCTCCTTGGTCGACGCCCCCCAAGAGGGCTCCTGGATCGCCGTCCCCCAAAAGGCCTCCTTGTTCGCAGCCCCCCAAGAGGCATCCTAGGTTTCCGCCCCCCAAGATGCCTCCTGGATCGCCGTCCCCCAAGAGGCCTCCTAGGTTGCCGCCCCAAAGAGGCCTCCTAGGTTTCCGCCCACCAAGAGTCCTCCTGGGTCGCCGCCCCCCTAGAGTCCTCCTAGGCCGCCGGCCCCCAAGAGTCCTCCTAGGCCACCGCCCCCTAAGAGGACTCCTGGGTCTCCGCCGCCAAGAGTCCTCCTAGGCCGCCGCCCCCTAAGAGGCCTCCTGGGTCGCCGCCCCCAAGAGGCCTCCTGGGTCGCCGCCCCCAAGAGTCCTCCAAGGCCGCCGCCCCCCAAGAGTCCTCCTAGGCTGCCGCCCCCTAAGAGGACTCCTGGGTCGCCGCCCCCAAGAGGCCTCCTTGGTCGCCGCCCCCCAAGAGGCCTCCTGGATCGCCGTCCCCCAAGAGGCCTCCTGGTTCGCCGCCCCCCAAGAGGCATCCTAGGTTTCCACCCCCCAAGATGCCTCCTGGATCGCCGTCCCCCAAGAGGCCTCCTAGGTTGCCGCCCCCAAGAGGCCTCCTAGGTTTCCGCCCCCCAAGAGGCCTCCTGGGTCGCCGCCCCCAAGAGGCCTCCTGGGTCGCAGCCCCCCTAGAGTCCTCCTAGGCCGCCGCCCCCCTAAGAGGACTCCTGGGTCTCCGCCGCCAAGAGTCCTCCTAGGCCGCCGCCCCCTAAGAGGCCTCCTGGGTCGCCGCCCCCAAGAGTCCTTCTGGGCCGCGGCCCCCCAAGAGTCCTCCTAGGCCGCCCCCTAAGAGGACTCCTGGGTCGCCGCCCCCAAGAGGCCTCCTTGGTCGCCGCCCCCCAAGAGGCCTCCTGGATCGCCGTCCCCCAAGAGGCCTCCTGGTTCGCCGCCCCCAAGAGTCCTCCTAGGCCGCCGCCCCCCAAGAGTCCTCCTAGGCTGCCGCCCCCTAAGAGGACTCCTGGGTCGCCGCCCCCAAGAGGCCTCCTTGGTCGCCGCCCCCCAAGAGGCCTCCTGGATCGCCATCCCCCAAGTGGCCTCCTGGTTTGCCTACCCCCAAGAGGCATCCTAGGTTTCCGCCCCCCCCAAGAAGCCTCCTGGATCACCGTCCCCCAAGAGGCCTCCTAGGTTGCCGCCCCCAAGAGGCCTCCTTGGTCGCCGCCCCCCAAGAGGCCTCCTGGATCGCCGTCCCCCAAGAGGCCTCCTGGGTCTCCGCCGCCAAGAGTCCTCCTAGGCCGCCGCCCCCCAAGAGGCCTCCTGGGTGTCCGGCCCCCCAAGAGGTCTCCTAGGTTGCCGCCCCCCAAGAGGCCTCCTGGGTCGCCGCCCCCCAAGAGTCCTCCTGGGTCTCCACCGCCAAGAGTCCTCCTAGGCCGCCGCCCCCCCAAGAGGCCTCCTGGGTGTCTGCCCCCCCCCAAGAGGCCTCCTAGGTTGCCGCCCCCCAAGAGGCCTCCTGGTTCGCCGCCCCCAAGAGGCCTCCTGGGTCGCCGCCCCCCAAGAGGCCTCCTGGATCGCCGTCCCCAAAGAGGCCTCCTAGGTTGCCGCCCCCAAGAGGCCTCCTAGGTTTCCGCCCCTCAAGAGGCCTCCTGGGTCGCCGCCCCCAAGAGGCCTCCTGGGTCACAGCCCCCCTAGAGTCCTCCTAGGTTTCCGCCCCCCAAGAGGCCTCCTGGGTCGCCTCCCCCAAGAGGCCTCCTGGGTCGCAGCCCCCCAAGAGTCCTCCTAGGCCACCACCCCTAAGAGGACTCCTGGGTCTCCGCCGCCAAGAGTCCTCCTAGGCCCCCGCCCCCTAAGAGGCCTCCTGGGTCGCCACCCCTAAGAGGACTCCTGGGTCGCCGCCCCAAGAGGCCTCCTTGGTCGACGCCCCCCAAGAGGGCTCCTGGATCGCCGTCCCCCAAAAGGCCTCCTTGTTCGCCGCCCCCCAAGAGGCATCCTAGGTTTCCGCCCCCCAAGATGCCTCCTGGATCGCCGTCCCCCAAGAGGCCTCCTAGGTTGCCGCCCCCAAGAGGCCTCCTAGGTTTCCGCCCACCAAGAGTCCTCCTGGGTCGCCTACCCCCAAGAGGCATCCTAGGTTTCCGCCCCCCCCAAGAAGCCTCCTGGATCACCGTCCCCCAAGAGGCCTCCTAGGTTGCCGCCCCCAAGAGGCCTCCTTGGTCGCCGCCCCCCAAGAGGCCTCCTGGATCGCCGTCCCCCAAGAGGCCTCCTGGGTGTCCGCCCCCCCAAGAGGTCTCCTAGGTTGCCGCCCCCCAAGAGGCCTCCTGGGTCGCCGCCCCCCAAGAGTCCTCCTGGGTCTCCACCGCCAAGAGTCCTCCTAGGCCGTCGCCCCCCAAGAGGCCTCCTGGGTGTCTGCCCCCCCAAGAGGCCTCCTAGGTTGCCGCCCCCCAAGAGGCCTCCTGGTTCGCCGCCCCCAAGAGTCCTCCTAGGCCGCCGCCCCCAAGAGGCCTCCTAGGTTTCCGCCCACCAAGAGTCCTCCTGGGTCGCCTACCCCCAAGAGGCATCCTAGGTTTCCGCCCCCCCCAAGAAGCCTCCTGGATCACCGTCCCCCAAGAGGCCTCCTAGGTTGCCGCCCCCAAGAGGCCTCCTTGGTCGCCGCCCCCCAAGAGGCCTCCTGGATCGCCGTCCCCCAAGAGGCCTCCTGGGTCGCCGCCCCCAAGAGTCCTCCTAGGCCGCCGCCCCCTAAGAGGCCTCCTGGGTCGCCGCCCCCAAGAGGCCTCCTGGGTCGCCGCCCCCAAGAGTCCTCCTAGGCCGCCGCCCCCCAAGAGTCCTCCTAGGCTGCCGCCCCCTAAGAGGACTCCTGGGTCGCCGCCCCCAAGAGGCCTCCTTGGTCGCCGCCCCCCAAGAGGCCTCCTGGATCGCCGTCCCCCAAGAGGCCTCCTGGTTCGCCGCCCCCCAAGAGGCATCCTAGGTTTCCACCCCCCAAGATGCCTCCTGGATCGCCGTCCCCCAAGAGGCCTCCTAGGTTGCCGCCCCCAAGAGGCCTCCTAGGTTTCCGCCCCCCAAGAGGCCTCCTGGGTCGCCGCCCCCAAGAGGCCTCCTGGGTCGCAGCCCCCCTAGAGTCCTCCTAGGCCGCCGCCCCCTAAGAGTCCTCCTAGGCCACCGCCCCCTAAGAGGACTCCTGGGTCTCCGCCGCCAAGAGTCCTCCTAGGCCGCCGCCCCCTAAGAGGCCTCCTGGGTCGCCGCCCCCAAGAGTCCTCCTAGGCCGCCGCCCCCCAAGAGTCCTCCTAGGCCGCCGCCCCCTAAGAGGACTCCTGGGTCGCCGCCCCCAAGAGGCCTCCTTGGTCGCCGCCCCCCAAGAGGCCTCCTGGATCGCCGTCCCCCAAGAGGCCTCCTGGTTCGCCGCCCCCAAGAGTCCTCCTAGGTTGCCGCTGCCCCCCAAGAGTCCTCCTAGGCTGCCGCCCCCCAAGAGGCCTCCTAGGCCGCCGCCCCCTAAGAGGCCTCCTGGGTCGCCGCCCCCAAGAGTCCTCCTAGGCCGCCGCCCCCCAAGTGTCCTCCTAGGCCGCCGCCCCCTAAGAGGCCTCCTGGTTCGCCGCCCCCCAAGAGGCATCCTAGGTTTCCACCCCCCAAGATGCCTCCTGGATCGCCGTCCCACAAGAGGCCTCCTAGGTTGCCGCCCCCCAAGAGTCCTCCTAGGCCGCCGCCCCCTAAGAGGATTCCTGGGTCGCCGCCCCCAAGAGGCCTCCTTGGTCGCCGCCCCCCAAGAGGCCTCCTGGATCGCCGTCCCCCAAGAGGCCTCCTGGATCGCCGTCCCCCAAGAGGCCTCCTGGTTCGCCGCCCCCAAGAGTCCTCCTAGGCCGCCGCCCCCCAAAAGTCCTCCTAGGCCGCCGCCCCCTAAGAGGACTCCTGGGTCGCCGCCCCCAAGAGGCCTCCTTGGTCGCCGCCCCCCAAGAGGCCTCCTGGATCGCCGGCCCCCAAGAGGCATCCTAGGTTTCCGCCCCCCAAGAGGCCTCCTAGGTTGCCGCCCCCCAAGAGGCCTCCTGGGTCGCCGCCCCCCAAGAGTCCTCCTGGGTCTCCACCGCCAAGAGTCCTCCTAGGCCGCCGCCCCCCAAGAGGCCTCCTGGGTGTCTGCCCCCCCCCAAGAGGCCTCCTAGGTTGCCGCCCCCCAAGAGGCCTCCTGGTTCGCCGCCCCCAAGAGGCCTCCTGGGTCGCCGCCCCCCCAAGAGGCCTCCTGGATCGCCGTCCCCAAAGAGGCCTCCTAGGTTGCCGCCCCCAAGAGGCCTCCTAGGTTTCCGCCCCTCAAGAGGCCTCCTGGGTCGCCGCCCCCAAGAGGCCTCCTGGGTCACAGCCCCCCTAGAGTCCTCCTAGGTTTCCGCCCCCCAAGAGGCCTCCTGGGTCGCCTCCCCCAAGAGGCCTCCTGGGTCGCAGCCCCCCAAGAGTCCTCCTAGGCCACCACCCCTAAGAGGACTCCTGGGTCTCCGCCGCCAAGAGTCCTCCTAGGCCCCCGCCCCCTAAGAGGCCTCCTGGGTCGCCACCCCTAAGAGGACTCCTGGGTCGCCGCCCCAAGAGGCCTCCTTGGTCGACGCCCCCCAAGAGGGCTCCTGGATCGCCGTCCCCCAAAAGGCCTCCTTGTTCGCCGCCCCCCAAGAGGCATCCTAGGTTTCCGCCCCCCAAGATGCCTCCTGGATCGCCGTCCCCCAAGAGGCCTCCTAGGTTGCCGCCCCCAAGAGGCCTCCTAGGTTTCCGCCCACCAAGAGTCCTCCTGGGTCGCCTACCCCCAAGAGGCATCCTAGGTTTCCGCCCCCCCCAAGAAGCCTCCTGGATCACCGTCCCCCAAGAGGCCTCCTAGGTTGCCGCCCCCAAGAAGCCTCCTTGGTCGCCGCCCCCCAAGAGGCCTCCTGGATCGCCGTCCCCCAAGAGGCCTCCTGGGTGTCCGCCCCCCCAAGAGGTCTCCTAGGTTGCCGCCCCCCAAGAGGCCTCCTGGGTCGCCGCCCCCCAAGAGTCCTCCTGGGTCTCCACCGCCAAGAGTCCTCCTAGGCCGTCGCCCCCCAAGAGGCCTCCTGGGTGTCTGCCCCCCCAAGAGGCCTCCTAGGTTGCCGCCCCCCAAGAGGCCTCCTGGTTCGCCGCCCCCAAGAGTCCTCCTAGGCCGCCGCCCCCAAGAGGCCTCCTAGGTTTCCGCCCACCAAGAGTCCTCCTGGGTCGCCTACCCCCAAGAGGCATCCTAGGTTTCCGCCCCCCCCCAAGAAGCCTCCTGGATCACCGTCCCCCAAGAGGCCTCCTAGGTTGCCGCCCCCAAGAGGCCTCCTTGGTCGCCGCCCCCCAAGAGGCCTCCTGGATCGCCGTCCCCCAAGAGGCCTCCTGGGTCGCCGCCCCCAAGAGTCCTCCTAGGCCGCCGCCCCCTAAGAGGCCTCCTGGGTCGCCGCCCCCCAAGAGGCCTCCTGGGTCGCCGCCCCCAAGAGTCCTCCTAGGCCGCCGCCCCCCAAGAGTCCTCCTAGGCTGCCGCCCCCTAAGAGGACTCCTGGGTCGCCGCCCCCAAGAGGCCTCCTTGGTCGCCGCCCCCCAAGAGGCCTCCTGGATCGCCGTCCCCCAAGAGGCCTCCTGGTTCGCCGCCCCCCAAGAGGCATCCTAGGTTTCCACCCCCCAAGATGCCTCCTGGATCGCCGTCCCCCAAGAGGCCTCCTAGGTTGCCGCCCCCAAGAGGCCTCCTAGGTTTCCGCCCCCCAAGAGGCCTCCTGGGTCGCCGCCCCCAAGAGGCCTCCTGGGTCGCAGCCCCCCTAGAGTCCTCCTAGGCCGCCGCCCCCTAAGAGTCCTCCTAGGCCACCGCCCCCTAAGAGGACTCCTGGGTCTCCGCCGCCAAGAGTCCTCCTAGGCCGCCGCCCCCTAAGAGGCCTCCTGGGTCGCCGCCCCCAAGAGTCCTCCTAGGCCGCCGCCCCCCAAGAGTCCTCCTAGGCCGCCGCCCCCTAAGAGGACTCCTGGGTCGCCGCCCCCAAGAGGCCTCCTTGGTCGCCGCCCCCCAAGAGGCCTCCTGGATCGCCGTCCCCCAAGAGGCCTCCTGGTTCGCCGCCCCCAAGAGTCCTCCTAGGTTGCCGCTGCCCCCCAAGAGTCCTCCTAGGCTGCCGCCCCCCAAGAGGCCTCCTAGGCCGCCGCCCCCTAAGAGGCCTCCTGGGTCGCCGCCCCCAAGAGTCCTCCTAGGCCGCCGCCCCCCAAGTGTCCTCCTAGGCCGCCGCCCCCTAAGAGGCCTCCTGGTTCGCCGCCCCCCAAGAGGCATCCTAGGTTTCCACCCCCCAAGATGCCTCCTGGATCGCCGTCCCACAAGAGGCCTCCTAGGTTGCCGCCCCCCAAGAGTCCTCCTAGGCCGCCGCCCCCTAAGAGGATTCCTGGGTCGCCGCCCCCAAGAGGCCTCCTTGGTCGCCGCCCCCCAAGAGGCCTCCTGGATCGCCGTCCCCCAAGAGGCCTCCTGGATCGCCGTCCCCCAAGAGGCCTCCTGGTTCGCCGCCCCCAAGAGTCCTCCTAGGCCGCCGCCCCCCAAAAGTCCTCCTAGGCCGCCGCCCCCTAAGAGGACTCCTGGGTCGCCGCCCCCAAGAGGCCTCCTTGGTCGCCGCCCCCCAAGAGGCCTCCTGGATCGCCGGCCCCCAAGAGGCATCCTAGGTTTCCGCCCCCCCAAGAGGCCTCCTAGGTTGCCGCCCCCAAGAGGCCTCCTAGGTTGCCGCCCCCCAAGAGGCCACTTGGGTCGCCGCCCCCAAGAGTTCTCCTGGGTCCCCTCCCCCAAGAGTCCTCCTGGGTCTCCGCCTCCAAGAGTCCTCCTGGGCCTCCGCCCCCCAAGAGGCCTCCTGGGTGTCCGCCCCCCCAAGAGGTCTCCTAGGTTGCCGCCCCCCAAGAGGCCTCCTGGGTCGCCGCCCCCCAAGAGTCCTCCTGGGTCTCCACCGCCAAGAGTCCTCCTAGGTCGCCGCCCCCAAAGAGGCCTCCTGGGTGTCTGCCCCCCAAGAGGCCTCCTGGGTCGCCGCCCCCCAAGAGTCCTCCTGGGTCTCCGCCGCCAAGAGTCCTCCTGTGCCGTCGCCCCCCAAGAGTCCTCCTAGGCCGCCGCCCCCTAAGAGGCCTCCTGGGCTACCGCCCCAAAGAGGCCTCCTGGGTCGCTGCTCCCCAAGAGGACTCCTGGGTCGCCACCCCCAAGAGGCCTCCTGGGTGTCTGCCCCCCAAGAGGCCTCCTAGGTTGCCGCCCCCCAAGAGGCCTCCTGGGTCGCCGCCCCCCAAGAGTCCTCCTGGGTCTCCACCGCCAAGAGTCCCCCTGTGCCATCTCCCCCCAAGAGTCCTCCTAGGCCGCCGCCCCCTAAAAGGCCTCCTGGGTTGCCGCCCCCAAGAGGCCTCCTTGGTCGCTGCTCCCCAAGAGGCCTCCTGGGTCGCCGCCCCCCAAGAGGCCTCCTGGGTGTCTGCCCCCCAAGAGACCTCCTAGGTTGCCACCCCCCAAGAGGCATCCTGGGTCGCCACCCCCCAAGAGTCCTCCTGGGTCACTGCCGCCAAGAGTCCTCCTGTGCCGTCGCCCCCCAAGAGTCCTCCTAGGCCGCCGCCCCCTAAGAGGCCTCCTGGGTTGCCACCCCCAAGAGGCCTCCTGGGTCGCTGCTCCCCAAGAGGACTCCTGGGTCGCCGCCCCCCCAAGAGGCCTCCTGGGTGTCTGCCCCCCAAGAGGCCTCCTAGGTCGCCGCCCCCCAAGAGGCCTCCTGGGTCGCCGCCCCCCAAGAGTCCTCCTGGGTCTCCGCCGCCAAGAGTCCTCCTGTGCCGTCGCCCCCCAAGAGTCCTCCTAGGCCGCCGCCCCCTAAGAGGCCTCATTGGTCGCCGCCCCCAAGAGGCCTCCTGGGTCACTGCTCCCCAAGAGGACTCCTGGGTCGCCGCCCCCCAAGAGGCCTCCTGGGTCACCTCCCCCCAGGAGTCCTCCTGGGTCCTCCTAGGCCGACGCCCCCCAAGAGTCCTCCTAGGCCGCTGCCACCTAAGAGGCCTCCTGGGTCGCCGCCCCCAAGAGGCCTCCTGGGTCGCCGCCCCCCAAGAGGCCTCCTGGATCGCCGTCCCCAAAGAGGCCTCCTAGGTTGCCACCCCAAGAGGCCTCCTAGGTTTCCGCCCCTCAAGAGGCCTCCTGGGTCGCCGCCCCCAAGAGGCCTCCTGGGTCACAGCCCCCCTAGAGTCCTCCTAGGTTTCCGCCCCCCAAGAGGCCTCCTGGGTCGCCGCCCCCCAAGAGTCCTCCTAGGCCGCCGCCCCCCCAAGAGTCCTCCTAGGCCGCCACCCCTAAGAGGACTCCTGGGTCGCCGCCCCAAGATGCCTCCTTGGTCGACGCCCCCCAAGAGGCATCCTAGGTTTCCGCCCCCCAAGATGCCTCCTGGATCGCCGTCCCCCAAGAGGCCTCCTAGGTTGCCGCCCCCAAGAGGCCTCCTAGGTTTCCGCCCACCAAGAGTCCTCCTGGGTCGCCGCCCCCCAAGAGTCCTCCTAGGCCGCCGGCCCCCAAGAGTCCTCCTAGGCCACCGCCCCCTAAGAGGACTCCTGGGTCTCCGCCGCCAAGAGTCCTCCTAGGCCGCCGCCCCCTAAGAGGCCTCCTGGGTCGCCGCCCCCAAGAGGCCTCCTGGGTCGCCGCCCCCAAGAGTCTTCCTAGGCCGCCGCCCCCCAAGAGTCCTCCTAGGCTGCCGCCCCCTAAGAGGACTCCTGGGTCGCCGCCCCCAAGAGGCCTCCTTGGTCGCCGCCCCCCCAAGAGGCCTCCTGGATCGCCGTCCCCCAAGAGGCCTCCTGGGTCTCCGCCGCCAAGAGTCCTCCTAGGCCGCCGCCCCCCAAGAGGCCTCCTGGGTGTCCGCCCCCCCAAGAGGTCTCCTAGGTTGCCGCCCCCCAAGAGGCCTCCTGGGTCTCCACCGCCAAGAGTCCTCCTAGGCCGCCGCCCCCCAAGAGGCCTCCTGGGTGTCTGCCCCCCCAAGAGGCCTCCTAGGTTGCCGCCCCCCAAGAGGCCTCCTGGTTCGCCGCCCCCAAGAGTCCTCCTAGGCCGCCGCCTCCCAAGAGTCCTCCTAGGCCGCCGCTCCCTAAGAGGACTCCTGGGTCGCCGCCGCCAAGAGTCCTCCTAGGCCGCCGCCCCCTAAGAGGCCTCCTGGGTTGCCGCCCCCAAGAGGCCTCCTGGGTCGCCGCCCCCATTAGTCCTCCTAGGCCGCCGCCCCCCAAGAGTCCTCCTAGGCTGCCGCCCCCTAAGAGGACTCCTGGGTCGCCGCCCCCAAGAGGCCTCCTTGGTCGCCGCCCCCCAAGAGGCCTCCTGGATCGCCGTCCCCCAAGAGGCCTCCTGGTTCGCCGCCCCCCAAGAGGCCTCCTAGGTTTCCGCCCCCCAAGAGGCCTCCTGGGTCGCCGCCCCCCAAGAGGCCTCCTGGGTCGCAGCCCCCCTAGAGTCCTCCTAGGCTGCCGTCCCCTAAGAGTCCTCCTAGGCCACCGCCCCCTAAGAGGACTCCTGGGTCTCCGCCGCCAAGAGTCCTCCTAGGCCGCCGCCCCCTAAGAGGCCTCCTTGGTCGCCACCCCCCAAGAGTCCTCCTAGGCCGCCGCCCCCCAAGAGTCCTCCTAGGCCGCCGCCCCCTAAGAGGACTCCTGGGTCGCCGCCCCCAAGAGGCCTCCTTGGTCGCCGCCCCCCAAGAGGCCTCCTGGATCGCCGTCCCCCAAGAGGCCTCCTGGTTCGCCGCCCCCAAGAGTCCTCCTAGGCCGCCGCCCCCCAAGAGTCCCCCTCGGCCGCCGCCCCCCAAGAGGCCTCCTAGGCCGCCGCCCCCTAAGAGGCCTCCTGGGTCGCCGCCCCCAAGAGTCCTCCTAGGCCGCCTCCCCCCAAGAGTCCTCCTAGGCCGCCGCCCCCTAAGAGGCCTCCTGGTTCGCCGTCCCCCAAGAGGCATCCTAGGTTTCCACCCCCCAAGATGCCTCCTGGATCGCCGTCCCCCAAAAGGCCTCCTAGGTTGCCGCCCCCCAAGAGTCCTCCTAGGCCGCCGCCCCCTAAGAGGACTCCTGGGTCGCCGCCCCCAAGAGGCCTCCTTGGTCGCCGCCCCCCAAGAGGCCTCCTGGATCGCCGTCCCCCAAGAGGCCTCCTGGTTCGCCGCCCCCAAGAGGCCTCCTAGGCCGCCGCCCCCCAAAAGACCTCCTAGGCCGCCGCCCCCTAAGAGGACTCCTGGGTCGCCGCCCCCAAGAGGCCTCCTTGGTCGCCGCCCCCCAAGAGGCCTCCTGGATCGCCGGCCCCCAAGAGGCATCCTAGGTTTCCGCCCCCCAAGAAGCCTCCTGGATCACCGTCCCCCAAGAGGCCTCCTAGGTTGCCGCCCCCCAAGAGGCCTCCTGGATCGCCGTCCCCCAAGAGGCCTCTTGGGTCGCCGCCCCCAAGAGTCCTCCTGGGTCTCCGCCGCCAAGAGTCCTCCTGGGCCTCCGCCCCCCAAGAGGCCTCCTGGGTGTCTGCCCCCCCAAGAGTTCTCCTAGGTTGCCGCCCCCCAAGAGGCCTCCTGGGTCGCCGCCCCCCAAGAGTCCTCCTGGGTCTCCACCGCCAAGAGTCCTCCTAGGCCGCCGCCCCCAAAGAGGCCTCCTGGGTGTCTGCCCCCCAAGAGGCCTCCTAGGTTGCCGCCCCCCAAGAGGCCTCCTGGGTCGCCGCCCCCTAAGAGTCCTCCTGGGTCTCCGCCGCCAAGAGTCCTCCTGTGCCGTCGCCCCCCAAGAGTCCTCCTAGGCCGCCGCCCCCTAAGAGGCCTCCTGGGTCACCGCCCCCAAGAGGCCTCCTGGGTCGCTGCTCCCCAAGAGGACTCCTGGGTCGCCGCCCCCAAGAGGCCTCCTGGGTGTCTGCCCCCCAAGAGGCCTCCTAGGTTGCCGCCCCCCAAGAGGCCTCCTGGGTCGCCGCCCCCCAAGAGTCCTCCTGGGTCTCCGCCGCCAAGAGTCCTCCTGTGCCGTCGCCCCCCAAGAGTCCTCCTAGGCCGCCGCCCCCTAAGAGGCCTCCTGGGTCACCGCCCCCAAGAGGCCTCCTGGGTCGCTGCTCCCCAAGAGGACTCCTGGGTCGCCGCCCCCAAGATGCCTCCTGGGTGTCTGCCCCCCAAGAGGCCTCCTAGGTTGCCGCCCCCCAAGAGGCCTCCTGGGTCGCCGCCCCCCAAGAGTCCTCCTGGGTCTCCACCGCCAAGAGTCCCCCTGTGCCATCTCCCCCCAAGAGTCCTCCTAGGCCGCCGCCCCCTAAAAGGCCTCCTGGGTTGCCGCCCCCAAGAGGCCTCCTTGGTCGCTGCTCCCCAAGAGGCCTCCTGGGTCGCCGCCCCCCAAGAGGCCTCCTGGGTGTCTGCCCCCCAAGAGACCTCCTAGGTTGCCACCCCCCCAAGAGGCATCCTGGGTCGCCACCCCCCAAGAGTCCTCCTGGGTCACTGCCGCCAAGAGTCCTCCTGTGCCGTCGCCCCCCAAGAGTCCTCCTAGGCCGCCGCCCCCTAAGAGGCCTCCTGGGTTGCCACCCCCAAGAGGCCTCCTGGGTCGCTGCTCCCCAAGAGGACTCCTGGGTCGCCGCCCCCCAAGAGGCCTCCTGGGTGTCTGCCCCCCAAGAGGCCTCCTAGGTCGCCGCCCCCCAAGAGGCCTCCTGGGTCGCCGCCCCCCAAGAGTCCTCCTGGGTCTCCGCCGCCAAGAGTCCTCCTGTGCCGTCGCCCCCCAAGAGTCCTCCTAGGCCGCCGCCCCCTAAGAGGCCTCATTGGTCGCCGCCCCCAAGAGGCCTCCTGGGTCGCTGCTCCCCAAGAGGACTCCTGGGTCGCCGCCCCCCAAGAGGCCTCCTGGGTCACCTCCCCCCAGGAGTCCTCCTGGGTCCTCCTAGGCCGACGCCCCCCAAGAGTCCTACTAGGCCGCTGCCACCTAAGAGGCCTCCTGGGTCGCCGCCCCCAAGAGGCCTCCTGGGTCGCCGCCCCCCAAGAGGCCTCCTGGATCGCCGTCCTCAAAGAGGCCTCCTAGGTTGCCGCCCCCAAGAGGCCTCCTAGGTTTCCGCCCCTCAAGAGGCCTCCTGGGTCGCCGCCCCCAAGAGGCCTCCTGGGTCACAGCCCCCCTAGAGTCCTCCTAGGTTTCCGCCCCCCAAGAGGCCTCCTGGGTCGCCGCCCCCAAGAGTCCTCCTAGGCCGCCGCCTCCCAAGAGTCCTCCTAGGCCGCCACCCCTAAGAGGACTCCTGGGTCGCCGCCCCAAGATGCCTCCTTGGTCGACGCCCCCCAAGAGGGCTCCTGGATCGCCGTCCCCCAAAAGGCCTCCTTGTTCGCCGCCCCCCAAGAGGCATCCTAGGTTTCCGCCCCCCAAGATGCCTCCTGGATCGCCGTCCCCCAAGAGGTCTCCTAGGTTGCCGCCCCCAAGAGGCCTCCTAGGTTTCCGCCCACCAAGAGTCCTCCTGGGTCGCCGCCCCCAAAGAGTCCTCCTAGGCTTCCGGCCCCCAAGAGTCCTCCTAGGCCACCGCCCCCTAAGAGGACTCCTGGGTCTCCGCCGCCAAGAGTCCTCCTAGGCCGCCGCCCCCTAAGAGGCCTCCTGGGTCGCCGCCCCCAAGAGGCCTCCTGGGTCGCCGCCCCCAAGAGTCCTCCTAGGCCGCCGCCCCCAAGAGTCCTCCTAGGCTGCCGCCCCCTAAGAGGACTCCTGGGTCGCCGCCCCCAAGAGGCCTCCTTGGTCGCCGCCCCCCAAGAGGCCTCCTGGATCGCCGTCCCCCAAGAGGCCTCCTGGGTCTCCGCCGCCAAGAGTCCTCCTAGGCCGCCGCCCCCCAAGAGGCCTCCTGGGTGTCCGCCCCCCCAAGAGGTCTCCTAGGTTGCCGGCCCCCAAGAGGCCTCCTGGGTCTCCACCGCCAAGAGTCCTCCTAGGCCGCCGCCCCCCAAGAGGCCTCCTGGGTGTCTGCCCCCCCAAGAGGCCTCCTAGGTTGCCGCCCCCCAAGAGGCCTCCTGGTTCGCCGCCCCCAAGAGTCCTCCTAGGCCGCCGCCTCCCAAGAGTCCTCCTAGGCCGCCGCCCCCTAAGAGGACTCCTGAGTCGCCGCCGCCAAGAGTCCTCCTAGGTCGCCGCCCCCTAAGAGGCCTCCTGGGTTGCCGCCCCCAAGAGGCCTCCTGGGTCGCCGCCCCCATTAGTCCTCCTAGGCCGCCGCCCCCCAAGAGTCCTCCTATGCTGCCGCCCCCTAAGAGGACTCCTGGGTCGCCGCCCCCAAGAGGCCTCCTTGGTCGCCGCCCCCCAAGAGGCCTCCTGGATCGCCGTCCCCCAAGAGGCCTCCTGGTTCGCCGCCCCCCAAGAGGCCTCCTAGGTTTCCGCCCCCCAAGAGGCCTCCTGGGTCGCCGCCCCCAAGAGGCCTCCTGGGTCGCAGCCCCCCTAGAGTCCTCCTAGGCCGCCGCCCCCTAAGAGTCCTCCTAGGCCACCGCCCCCTAAGAGGACTCCTGGGTCTCCGCCGTCAAGAGTCCTCCTAGGCCGCCGCCCCCTAAGAGGCCTCCTGGGTCGCCACCCCCAAGAGTCCTCCTAGGCCGCCGCCCCCCAAGAGTCCTCCTAGGCCGCCGCCCCCTAAGAGGACTCCTGGGTCGCCGCCCCCAAGAGGCCTCCTTGGTCGCCGCCCCCCAAGAGGCCTCCTGGATCGCCGTCCCCCAAGAGGCCTCCTGGTTCGCCGCCCCCAAGAGTCCTCCTAGGCCGCCGCCCCCCAAGAGTCCCCCTCGGCCGCCTCCCCCCAAGAGGCCTCCTAGGCCGCCGCCCCCTAAGAGGCCTCCTGGGTCGCCGCCCCCAAGAGTCCTCCTAGGCCGCCTCCCCCCAAGAGTCCTCCTAGGCCGCCGCCCCCTAAGAGGCCTCCTGGTTCGCCGCCCCCCAAGAGGCATCCTAGGTTTCCACCCCCCAAGATGCCTCCTGGATCGCCGTCCCCCAAAAGGCCTCCTAGGTTGCCGCCCCCCAAGAGTCCTCCTAGGCCGCCGCCCCCTAAGAGGACTCCTGGGTCGCCGCCCCCAAGAGGCCTCCTTGGTCGCCGCCCCCCAAGAGGCCTCCTGGATCGCCGTCCCCCAAGATGCCTCCTGGTTCGCCGCCCCCAAGAGTCCTCCTAGGCTGCCGCCCCCCAAAAGACCTCCTAGGCCGCCGCCCCCTAAGAGGACTCCTGGGTCGCCGCCCCCAAGAGGCCTCCTTGGTCGCCGCCCCCCCAAGAGGCCTCCTGGACCGCCGGCCCCCAAGAGGCATCCTAGGTTTCCGCCCCCCAAGAAGCCTCCTGGATCACCGTCCCCAAGAGGCCTCCTAGGTTGCCGCCCCCCAAGAGGCCTCCTGGATCGGCGTCCCCCAAGAGGCCTCTTGGGTCGCCGCCCCCAAGAGTCCTCCTGGGTCTCCGCCGCCAAGAGTCCTCCTGGGCCTCCGCCCCCCAAGAGGCCTCCTGGGTGTCTGCCCCCCCAAGAGTTCTCCTAGGTTGCCGCCCCCCAAGAGGCCTCCTGGGTCGCCGCCCCCCAAGAGTCCTCCTGGGTCTCCACCGCCAAGAGTCCTCCTAGGCCGCCGCCCCCAAAGAGGCCTCCTGGGTGTCTGCCCCCCAAGAGGCCTCCTAGGTTGCCGCCCCCCAAGAGGCCTCCTGGGTCGCCGCCCCCTAAGAGTCCTCCTGGGTCTCCGCCGCCAAGAGTCCTCCTGTGCCGTCGCCCCCCAAGAGTCCTCCTAGGCCGCCGCCCCCTAAGAGGCCTCCTGGGTCACCGCCCCCAAGAGGCCTCCTGGGTCGCTGCTCCCCAAGAGGACTCCTGGGTCGCCGCCCCCAAGAGGCCTCCTGGGTGTCAGCCCCCCAAGAGGCCTCCTAGGTTGCCGCCCCCCAAGAGGCCTCCTGGGTCGCCGCCCCCCAAGAGTCCTCCTGGGTCTCCGCCGCCAAGAGTCCTCCTGTGCCGTCGCCCCCCAAGAGTCCTCCTAGGCCGCCGCCCCCTAAGAGGCCTCCTGGGTCACCGCCCCCAAGAGGCCTCCTGGGTCGCTGCTCCCCAAGAGGACTCCTGGGTCGCCGCCCCCAAGATGCCTCCTGGGTGTCTGCCCCCCAAGAGGCCTCCTAGGTTGCCGCCCCCCAAGAGGCCTCCTGGGTCGCCGCCCCCCAAGAGTCCTCCTGGGTCTCCACCGCCAAGAGTCCCCCTGTGCCATCTCCCCCCAAGAGTCCTCCTAGGCCGCCGCCCCCTAAAAGGCCTCCTGGGTTGCCGCCCCCAAGAGGCCTCCTTGGTCGCTGCTCCCCAAGAGGCCTCCTGGGTCGCCGCCCCCCAAGAGGCCTCCTGGGTGTCTGCCCCCCAAGAGACCTCCTAGGTTGCCACCCCCCAAGAGGCATCCTGGGTCGCCACCCCCCAAGAGTCCTCCTGGGTCACTGCCGCCAAGAGTCCTCCTGTGCCGTCGCCCCCCAAGAGTCCTCCTAGGCCGCCGCCCCCTAAGAGGCCTCCTGGGTTGCCACCCCCAAGAGGCCTCCTGGGTCGCTGCTCCCCAAGAGGACTCCTGGGTCGCCGCCCCCCAAGAGGCCTCCTGGGTGTCTGCCCCCCAAGAGGCCTCCTAGGTCGCCGCCCCCCAAGAGGCCTCCTGGGTCGCCGCCCCCCAAGAGTCCTCCTGGGTCTCCGCCGCCAAGAGTCCTCCTGTGCCGTCGCCCCCCAAGAGTCCTCCTAGGCCGCCGCCCCCTAAGAGGCCTCATTGGTCGCCGCCCCCAAGAGGCCTCCTGGGTCGCTGCTCCCCAAGAGGACTCCTGGGTCGCCGCCCCCCAAGAGGCCTCCTGGGTCACCTCCCCCCAGGAGTCCTCCTGGGTCCTCCTAGGCCGACGCCCCCCAAGAGTCCTCCTAGGCCGCTGCCACCTAAGAGGCCTCCTGGGTCGCCGCCCCCAAGAGGCCTCCTGGGTCGCCGCCCCCCAAGAGGCCTCCTGGATCGCCGTCCCCAAAGAGGCCTCCTAGGTTGCCGCCCCCAAGAGGCCTCCTAGGTTTCCGCCCCTCAAGAGGCCTCCTGGGTCGCCGCCCCCAAGAGGCCTCCTGGGTCACAGCCCCCCTAGAGTCCTCCTAGGTTTCCGCCCCCCAAGAGGCCTCCTGGGTCGCCGCCCCCAAGAGTCCTCCTAGGCCGCCGCCCCCCAAGAGTCCTCCTAGGCCGCCACCCCTAAGAGGACTCCTGGGTCGCCGCCCCAAGATGCCTCCTTGGTCGACGCCCCCCAAGAGGGCTCCTGGATCGCCGTCCCCCAAAAGGCCTCCTTGTTCGCCGCCCCCCAAGAGGCATCCTAGGTTTCCGCCCCCCAAGATGCCTCCTGGATCGCCGTCCCCCAAGAGGCCTCCTAGGTTGCCGCCCCCAAGAGGCCTCCTAGGTTTCCGCCCACCAAGAGTCCTCCTGGGTCGCCGCCCCCAAGAGTCCTCCTAGGCCGCCGGCCCCCAAGAGTCCTCCTAGGCCACCGCCCCCTAAGAGGACTCCTGGGTCTCCGCCGCCAAGAGTCCTCCTAGGCCGCCGCCCCCTAAGAGGCCTCCTGGGTCGCCGCCCCCAAGAGTCCTAATAGGCTGCCGCCCCCCAAGAGTCCTCCTAGGCTGCCGCCCCCTAAGAGGACTCCTGGGTCGCCGCCCCCAAGAGGCCTCCTTGGTCGCCGCCCCCCAAGAGGCCTCCTGGATCGCCGTCCCCCAAGAGGCCTCCTGGGTCTCCGCCGCCAAGAGTCCTCCTAGGCCGCCGCCCCCCAAGAGGCCTCCTGGGTGTCCGCCCCCACAAGAGGTCTCCTACGTTGCCGCCCCCCAAGAGGCCTCCTGGGTCGCCGCCCCTCAAGAGTCCTCCTGGGTCTCCACCGCCAAGAGTCCTCCTAGGCCGCCGCCCCCCAAGAGGCCTCCTGGGTGTCTGCCCCCCCAAGAGGCCTCCTAGGTTGCCGCCCCCCAAGAGGCCTCCTGGTTCGCCGCCCCCAAGAGTCCTCCTAGGCCGCCGCCCCCCAAGAGTCCTCCTAGGCTGCCGCCCCCTAAGAGGACTCCTGGGTCGCCGCCCCCAAGAGGCCTCCTTGGTCGCCGCCCCCCAAGAGGCCTCCTGGATCGCCGTCCCCCAAAAGGTCTCCTGGTTCGCCGCCCCCCAAGAGGCATCCTAGGTTTCCACCCCCCAAGATGCCTCCTGGATCGCCGTCCCCCAAGAGGCCTCCTAGGTTGCCGCCCCCAAGAGGCCTCCTAGGTTTCCGCCCCCCAAGAGGCCTCCTGGGTCGCCGCCCCCAAGAGGCCTCCTGGGTCGCAGCCCCCCTAGAGTCCTCCTAGGCCGCCGCCCCCTAAGAGTCCTCCTAGGCCACCGCCCCCTAAGAGGACTCCTGGGTCTCCGCCGCCAAGAGTCCTCCTAGGCCGCCGCCCCCCAAGAGTCCTCCTAGGCCACCGCCCCCTAAGAGGACTCCTGGGTCGCCGCCCCCAAGAGGCCTCCTTGGTCGCCGCCCCCCAAGAGGCCTCCTGGATCGCCGTCCCCCAAGAGGCCTCCTGGTTCGCCGCCCCCAAGAGTCCTCCTAGGCCGCCGCCCCCCAAGAGTCCTCCTAGGCTGCCGCCCCCCAAGAGGCCTCCTAGGCCGCCGCCCCCTAAGATGCCTCCTGGGTCGCCGCCCCCAAGAGTCCTCCTAGGCCGCCGCCCCCCAAGAGTCCTCCTAGGCCGCCGCCCCCTAAGAGGCCTCCTGGTTCGCCGCCCCCCAAGAGGCATCCTAGGTTTCCACCCCCCAAGATGCCTCCTGGATCGCCGTCCCCCAAGAGGCCTCCTAGGTTGCCGCCCCCCAAGAGTCCTCCTAGGCCGCCGCCCCCTAAGAGGACTCCTGGGTCGCCGCCCCCAAGAGGCCTCCTTGGTCGCCGCCCCGCAAGAGGCCTCCTGGATCGCCGTCCCCCAAGAGGCCTCCTGGTTCGCCGCCCCCAAGAGTCCTCCTAGGCCGCCGCCCCCCAAAAGACCTCCTAGGCCGCCGCCCCCTAAGAGGACTCCTGGGTCGCCGCCCCCAAGAGGCCTCCTTGGTCGCCGCCCCCCAAGAGGCCTCCTGGATCGCCGGCCCCCAAGAGGCATCCTAGGTTCCCGCCCCCCAAGAAGCCTCCTGGATCACCGTCCCCCAAGAGGCCTCCTAGGTTGCCGCCCCCCAAGAGGCCTCCTGGTTCGCCGTCCCCCAAGAGGCCTCTTGGGTCGCCGCCCCCAAGAGTCCTCCTGGGTCCCCTCCCCCAAGAGTCCTCCTGGGTCTCCGCCGCCAAGAGTCCTCCTGGGCCTCCGCCCCCCAAGAGGCCTCCTGGGTGTCTGCCCCCCCAAGAGGTCTCTTAGGTTGCCGCCCCCCAAGAGGCCTCCTGGGTCGCCGCCCCCCAAGAGTCCTCCTGGGTCTCCACCGCCAAGAGTCCTCCTAGGCCGCCGCCCCCAAAGAGGCCTCCTGGGTGTCTGCCCCCCAAGAGGCCTCCTAGGTTGCCGCCCCCCAAGAGGCCTCCTGGGTCGCCGCCCCCCAAGAGTCCTCCTGGGTCTCCGCCGCCAAGAGTCCTCCTGTGCCGTGGCCCCCCAAGAGTCCTCCTAGGCCGCCGCCCCCTAAGAGGCCTCCTGGGTCACCGCCCCCAAGAGGCCTCCTGGGTCGCTGCTCCCCAAGAGGACTCCTGGGTCGCCGCCCCCAAGAGGCCTCCTGGGTGTCTGCCCCCCAAGAGGCCTCCTAGGTTGCCGCCCCCCAAGAGGCCTCCTGGGTCGCCGCCCCCCAAGAGTCCTCCTGGGTCTCCACCGCCAAGAGTCCCCCTGTGCCATCTCCCCCCCCAAGAGTCCTCCTAGGCCGCCGCCCCCTACAAGGCCTCCTGGGTTGCCGCCCCCAAGAGGCCTCCTTGGTCGCTGCTCCCCAAGAGGCCTCCTGGGTCGCCGCCCCCCAAGAGGCCTCCTGGGTGTCTGCCCCCCAAGAGGCCTCCTAGGTCGCCGCACCCCAAGAGGCCTCCTGGGTCGCCGCCCCCCATGAGTCCTCCTGGGTCTCCGCCGCCAAGAGTCCTCCTGTGCCGTCGCTACCCAAGAGTCCTCCTAGGCCGGCGCCCCCTAAGAGGCCTCATTGGTCGCCGCCCCCAAGAGGCCTCCTGGGTCGCTGCTCCCCAAGAGGACTCCTGGGTCGCCGCCCCCCAAGAGGCCTCCTGGGTCACCTCCCCCCAGGAGTCCTCCTGGGTCCTCCTAGGCCGACGCCCCCCAAGAGTCCTCCTAGGCCGCTGCCACCTAAGAGGCCTCCTGGGTCGCCGCCCCCAAGAGGCCTCCTGGGTCGCCGCCCCCCAAGAGTCCTCCTGGGTCTCCACCGCCAAGAGTCCTCCTAGGCCGCCACCCCCCAAAAGGCCTCCTGGGTCGCTGCCCCCCTAGAGTCCTCCTAGGCCGCCGCCCCCCAAGAGGCCTCCTTGGTCGCCGCCCCTCTAGAGTCCTCCTGGGTCGCTGCTCCCCAAGAGGACTCCTGGGTCGCCGCCCCCAAGAGGCCTCCTAGGTCGCCGCCCCCCAAGAGGCCTCCTGGGTCGCCGCCCACCAAGAGTCCTCCTGGGTCTCCGCCGCCAAGAGTCCTCCTGTGCCGTCACCCCCAAGAGTCCTCCTAGGCCGCCGCCCCCCAAGAGGCCTCATTGGTCGCCGCCCCCAAGAGGCCTCCTGGGTCGCTGCTCCCCAAGAGGACTCCTGGGTCGCCGCCCCCCAAGAGGCCTCCTGGGTGTCTGCCCCCCAAGAGGCCTCCTAGGTTGCCGTCCCCCAAGAGGCCTCCTGGTTCGCCGCCCCCCAAGAGTTCTCCTGGGTCGCCGCCCCCCAAGAGTCCTCCTGGGTCGCCGCCCCCCAAGAGGCCTCCTGGGTCGCCGCCCCCCAAGAGTCCTCCTAGGCTGCCGCCCCCCAAGAGGTCTCCCTGGTCACCTCCCCCCAGGAGTCCTCCTGGGTCCTCCTAGGCCGCCGCCCCCCAAGAGTCCTCCTAGGTCGCTGCCACCTAAGAGGCCTCCTGGGTCGCCGCCCCCAAGAGGCCTCCTGGATCGCCGTCCCCCAAGAGGCCTCCTAGGTTGCCGCCCCCAAGAGGCCTCCTAGGTTTCCGCCCCTCAAGAGGCCTCCTGGGTCGCCGCCCCCAAGAGGCCTCCTGGGTCACAGCCCCCTAGAGTCCTCCTAGGTTTTCGCCCCCCAAGAGGCCTCCTGGATCGCAGCCCCCCAAGAGTCCTCCTAGGCCACCGCCCCCTAAGAGGACTCCTGGGTCGCCGCCCCCAAGAGTCCTCCTAGGCCGCCGCCCCCCAAGAGTCCTCCTAGGCCGCTGCCCCCTAAGAGGCCTCCTGGTTCGCCGCCCCCCAAGAGGCATCCTAGGTTTCCACCCCCCAAGATGCCCCCTAAGAGGACTCCTGGGTCTCCGCCGCCAAGAGTCCTCCTAGGCCGCCGCCCCCTAAGAGGCCTCCTGGGTCGCAGCCCCCCTAGAGTCCTCCTAGGCCGCCGCCCCCTAAGAGGCCTCCTGGTTCACCGCCCCCCAAGAGTCCTCCTAGGTCGCCGCCCCCAAGAGGCCTCCTGGATCGGCATTCCCCAAGTGGCCTCCTGGTTTGCCTACACCCAAGAGGCATCCTAGGTTTCCGCCCCCCCAAGAAGCCTCCTGGATCACCGTCCCCCAAGAGGCCTCCTAGGTTGCCGCCCCCAAGAGGCCTCCTTGGTCGCCGCCCCCCAAGAGGCCTCCTGGATCGCCGTCCCCCAAGAGGCCTCCTGGGTCTCCGCCGCCAAGAGTCCTCCTAGGCCGCCGCCCCCCAAGAGACCTCCTGGGTGTCCGCCCCCCCAAGAGGTCTCCTAGGTTGCCGTCCCCCAAGAGGCCTCCTGGGTCGCCGCCCCCCAAGAGTCCTCCTGGGTCTCCACCGCCAAGAGTCCTCCTAGGCCGCCGCCCCCCAAGAGGCCTCCTGGGTGTCTGCCCCCCCAAGAGGCCTCCTAGGTTGCCGCCCCCCAAGAGGCCTCCTGGTTCGCCGCCCCCAAGAGTCCTCCTAGGCCGCCGCCTCCCAAGAGTCCTCCTAGGCCGCCGCCCCCTAAGAGGCTTCCTGGGTCGCCGCCTCCAAGAGGCCTCCTGGGTCGCCGCCCCCAAGAGTCCTCCTAGGCCGCCCCCCCCCAAGAGTCCTCCTAGGCTGCCGCCCCCTAAGAGGACTCCTGGGTCGCCGCCCCCAAGAGGCCTCCTTGGTCGCCGCCCCCCAAGAGGCCTCCTGGATCGCCGTCCCCCAAGAGGCCTCCTGGTTCGCCGCCCCCCGAGAGGCCTCCTGGGTCGCAGCCCCCCTAGAGTCCTCCTAGGCCACCGCCCCCTAAGAGGACTCCTGGGTCTCCGCCGCCAAGAGTCCTCCTAGGCCGCCGCCCCCTAAGAGGCCTCCTGGGTCGCCGCCCCCAAGAGTCCTCCTAGGCCGCCGTCCCCCAAGAGTCCTCCTAGGCCGCCGCCCCCTAAGAGGACTCCTGGGTCGCCGCCCCCAAGAGGCCTCCTTGGTCGCCGCCCCCCAAGAGGCCTCCTGGATCGCCGTCCCCCAAGAGGCCTCCTGGATCGCCGTCCCCCAAGAGGCCTCCTAGGTTGCCGCCCCCCAAGAGTCCTCCTAGGCCGCCGCCCCCTAAGAGGACTCCTTGGTCGCCGCCCCCAAGCGGCCTCCTTGGTCGCCGCCCCCCAAGAGGCCTCCTGGATCGCCGACCCCCAAGAGGCATCCTAGGTTTCCGCCCCCCAAGAGGCCTCCTGGGTCGCCTCCCCCAAGAGGCCTCCTGGGTCGCAGCCCCCCAAGAGTCCTCCTAGGCCACCACCCCTAAGAGGACTCCTGGGTCTCCGCCGCCAAGAGTCCTCCGAGGCCGCCGCCCCCTAAGAGGCCTCCTGGGTCGCCGCCCCCAAGAGTCCTCCTAGGCCGCCGCCCCCCAAGAGTCCTCCTAGGCCGCCACCCCTAAGAGGACTCCTGGGTCGCCGCCCCCCAAGAGGCCTCCTGGATCGCCGTCCCCCAAAAGGCCTCCTTGTTCGCCGCCCCCCAAGAGGCATCCTAGGTTTCCGCCCCCCAAGATGCCTCCTGGATCGCCGTCCCCCAAGAGGCCTCCTAGGTTGCCGCCCCCAAGAGGCCTCCTAGGTTTCCGCCCACCAAGAGTCCTCCTGGGTCGCCGCCCCCCTAGAGTCCTCCTAGGCCGCCGGCCCCCAAGAGTCCTCCTAGGCCACCGCCCCCTAAGAGGACTCCTGGGTCTCCGCCGCCAAGAGTCCTCCTAGGCCGCCGCCCCCTAAGAGGCCTCCTGGGTCTCCGCCGCCAAGAGTCCTCCTAGGCCGCCGCCCCCTAAGAGGCCTCCTGGGTCGCCGCCCCCAAGAGGCCTCCTGGGTCGCCGCCCCCTAAGAGTCCTCCTAGGCCGCCGCCCCCCAAGAGTCCTCCTAGGCTGCCGCCCCCTAAGAGGCCTCCTGGGTCGCCGCCCCCAAGAGTCCTCCTAGGCCGCCGCCCCCCAAGAGTCCTCCTAGGCCGCCGCCCCCTAAGAGGACTCCTGGGTCGCCGCCCCCAAGAGGCCTCCTTGGTCGCCGCCCCCCAAGAGGCCTCCTGGATCGCCGTCCCCCAAGAGGCCTCCTGGATCGCCGTCCCCCAAGAGGCCTCCTAGGTTGCCGCCCCCCAAGAGTCCTCCTAGGCCGCCGCCCCCTAAGAGGACTCCTGGGTCGCCGCCCCCAAGAGGCCTCCTTGGTCGCCGCCCCCCAAGAGGCCTCCTGGATCGCCGGCCCCCAAGAGGCATCCTAGGTTTCCGCCCCCAAGAGGCCTCCTGGGTCGCCTCCCCCAAGAGTCCTCCTGGGTCGCAGCCCCCCAAGAGTCCTCCTAGGCCACCACCCCTAAGAGGACTCCTGGGTCTCCGTCGCCAAGAGTCCTCCTAGGCCGCCGCCCCCTAAGAGGCCTCCTGGGTCGCCGCCCCCAAGAGTCCTCCTAGGCCGCCGCCCCCCAAGAGTCCTCCTAGGCCGCCACCCCTAAGAGAACTCCTGGGTCGCCGCCCCAAGAGGCCTCCTTGGTCGACGCCCCCCAAGATGGCTCCTGGATCGCCGTCCCCCAAAAGGCCTCCTTGTTCGCCGCCCCCCAAGAGGCATCCTAGGTTTCCGCCCCCCAAGATGCCTCCTGGATCGCCGTCCCCCAAGAGGCCTCCTAGGTTGCCGCCCCCAAGAGGCCTCCTAGGTTTCCGCCCACCAAGAGTCCTCCTGGGTCGCCGCCCCCCTAGAGTCCTCCTAGGCCGCCGGCCCCCAAGAGTCCTCCTAGGCCACCGCCCCCTAAGAGGACTCCTGGGTCTCCGCCGCCAAGAGTCCTCCTAGGCCGCCGCCCCCTAAGAGGCCTCCTGGGTCTCCGCCGCCAAGAGTCCTCCTAGGCCGCCGCCCCCTAAGAGGCCTCCTGGGTCGCCGCCCCCAAGAGGCCTCCTGGGTCGCCGCCCCCAAGAGTCCTCCTAGGCCGCCGCCCCCCAAGAGTCCTCCTAGGCTGCCGCCCCCTAAGAGGACTCCTGGGTCGCCGCCCCCAAGAGGCCTCCTTGGTCGCCGCCCCCCAAGAGGCCTCCTGGATCGCCGTCCCCCAAGAGGCCTCCTGGTTCGCCGCCCCCCAAGAGGCATCCTAGGTTTCCACCCCCCAAGACGCCTCCTGGATCGCCGTCCCCCAAGAGGCCTCCTAGGTTGCCGCCCCCAAGAGGCCTCCTAGGTCGCCGCCCCCCCAAGAGGCCTCCTGGATCGCCGTCCCCCAAGAGGCCTCCTGGGTCTCCGCCGCCAAGAGTCCTCCTAGGCCGCCGCCCCCCAAGAGGCCTCCTGGGTGTCCGCCCCCCCAAGAGGTCTCCTAGGTTAACGCCCCCCAAGAGGCCTCCTGGGTCGCCGCCCCCCAAGAGTCCTCCTGGGTCTCCACCGCCAAGAGTCCTCCTAGGCCGCTGCCCCCCAAGAGGCCTCCTGGGTGTCTGCCCCCCCAAGAGGCCTCCTAAGTTGCCGCCCCCCAAGAGGCCTCCTGGTTCGCCGCCCCCAAGAGTCCTCCTAGGCCGCCGCCTCCCAAGAGTCCTCCTAGGCCGCCGCCCCCTAAGAGGACTCCTGGGTCGCCGCCGCCAAGAGTCCTCCTAGGCCGCCGCCCCCTAAGAGGCCTCCTGGGTCGTCGCCCCCAAGAGGCCTCCTGGGTCGCCGCCCCCAAGAGTCCTCCTAGGCCGCCGCCCCCCAAGAGTCCTCCTAGGCTGCTGCCCCCTAAGAGGACTCCTGGGTCGCCGTCCCCCAAGAGGCCTCCTTGGTCGCCGCCCCCCAAGAGGCATCCTAGGTTTCCACCCCCCAAGATGCCTCCTGGATCGCCGTCCCCCAAGAGGCGTCCTAGGTTGCCGCCCCCAAGAGGCCTCCTAGGTTTCCGCCCCCCAAGAGGCCTCCTGGGTCGCCGCCCCCAAGAGGCCTCCTGGGTCGCAGCCCCCCTAGAGTCCTCCTAGGCCGCCACCCCCTAAGAGTCCTCCTAGGCCACCGCCCCCTAAGAGGACTCCTGGGTCTCCGCCGCCAAGAGTCCTCCTAGGCCGCCGCCCCCAAGAGGCCTCCTGGGTCCCCGCCCCCAAGAGGCCTCCTAGGCCGCCGCCCCCCAAGAGTCCTCCTAGGCCGACGCCCCCCAAGAGTCCTCCTAGGCCGCTGCCACCTAAGAGGCCTCCTGGGTCGCCGCCCCCAAGAGGCCTCCTGGGTCGCCGCCCCCCAAGAGGCCTCCTGGATCGCCGTCCCCAAAGAGGCCTCCTAGGTTGCCGCCCCCAAGAGGCCTCCTAGGTTTCCGCCCCTCAAGAGGCATCCTGGGTCGCCGCCCCCAAGAGGCCTCCTGGGTCACAGCCCCCCTAGAGTCCTCCTAGGTTTCCGCCCCCCAAGAGGCCTCCTGGGTCGCCTCCCCCAAGAGGCCTCCTGGGTCGCAGCCCCCCAAGAGTCCTCCTAGGCCACCGCCCCCTAAGAGGACTCCTGGGTCGCCGCCCCCAAGAGGCCTCCTTGGTCGCCGCCCCCCAAAGAGGCCTCCTGGATCGCCGTCTCCCAAGAGGCCTCCTGGTTCGCCGCCCCCAAGAGTCCTCCAAGGCCGCCGCCCCCCAAGAGTCCTCCTAGGCCGCCGCCCCTAAGAGGGCTCCTGGGTCACCGCCCCCAAGAGGCCTCCTGGGTGTCTGCCCCCCAAGAGGCCTCCTAGGTTGCCGCCCCCCAAGAGGCCTCCTGGGTCGCCGCCCCCCAAGAGTCCTCCTGGGTCTCCACCGCCAAGAGTCCCCCTCTGCCATCTCCCCCCAAGAGTCCTCCTAGGCCGCCGCCCCCTAAAAGGCCTCCTGGGTTGCCCCCCCCAAGAGGCCTCCTGGTTCGCCGCCCCCAAGAGTCCTCCTAGGCCGCCGCCCCCCAAGAGTCCTCCTAGGCTGCCGCCCCCTAAGAGGACTCCTGGGTCGCCGCCCCCAAGAGGCCTCCTTGGTCGCAGCCCCCCAAGAGGCCTCCTGGATCGCCGTCCCCCAAGTGGCCTCCTGGTTCGCCTACCCCCAAGAGGCATCCTAGGTTTCCGCCCCCCCCCAAGAAGCCTCCTGGATCACCGTCCCCCTAGAGGCCTCCTAGATTGCCGCCCCCAAGAGGCCTCCTAGGTTGCCGCCCCCCAAGAGGCCTCCTGGATCGCCGTCCCCCAAGAGGCCTCCTGGGTCTCCGCCGCCAAGAGTCCTCCTAGGCCGCCGCCCCCCAAGAGGCCTCCTGGGTGTCCGCCCCCCCAAGAGGACTCCTAGGTTGCCGCCCCCCAAGAGGCCTCCTGGGTCGCCGCCCCCCAATAGTCCTCCTGGGTCTCCACCGCCAAGAGTCCTCCTAGGCCGCCACCCCCCAAAAGGCCTCCTGGGTCGCTGCCCCCCTAGAGTCCTCCTAGGCCGCCGCCCCCCAAGAGGCCTCCTAGGTCGCCGCCCCCCAAGAGGCCTCCTGGGTCGCCGCCCCTCAAGAGTCCTCCTGGGTCTCCACCGCCAAGAGTCCTCCTAGGCCGCCGCCCCCCAAGAGGCCTCCTGGGTGTCTGCCCCCCCAAGAGGCCTCCTAGGTTGCCGCCCCCCAAGAGGCCTCCTGGTTCGCCGCCCCCAAGAGTCCTCCTAGGCCGCCGCCCCCCAAGAGTCCTCCTAGGCTGCCGCCCCCTAAGAGGACTCCTGGGTCGCCGCCCCCAAGAGGCCTCCTTGGTCGCCGCCCCCCAAGAGGCCTCCTGGATCGCCGTCCCCCAAAAGGTCTCCTGGTTCGCCGCCCCCCAAGAGGCATCCTAGGTTTCCACCCCCCAAGATGCCTCCTGGATCGCCGTCCCCCAAGAGGCCTCCTAGGTTGCCGCCCCCAAGAGGCCTCCTAGGTTTCCGCCCCCCAAGAGGCCTCCTGGGTCGCCGCCCCCAAGAGGCCTCCTGGGTCGCAGCCCCCCTAGAGTCCTCCTAGGCCGCCGCCCCCTAAGAGTCCTCCTAGGCCACCGCCCCCTAAGAGGACTCCTGGGTCTCCGCCGCCAAGAGTCCTCCTAGGCCGCCGCCCCCCAAGAGTCCTCCTAGGCCGCCGCCCCCTAAGAGGACTCCTGGGTCGCCGCCCCCAAGAGGCCTCCTTGGTCGCCGCCCCCCAAGAGGCCTCCTGGATCGCCGTCCCCCAAGAGGCCTCCTGGTTCGCCGCCCCCAAGAGTCCTCCTAGGCCGCCGCCCCCCAAGAGTCCTCCTAGGCTGCCGCCCCCCAAGAGGCCTCCTAGGCCGCCGCCCCCTAAGATGCCTCCTGGGTCGCCGCCCCCAAGAGTCCTCCTAGGCCGCCGCCCCCCAAGAGTCCTCCTAGGCCGCCGCCCCCTAAGAGGCCTCCTGGTTCGCCGCCCCCCAAGAGGCATCCTAGGTTTCCACCCCCCAAGATGCCTCCTGGATCGCCGTCCCCCAAGAGGCCTCCTAGGTTGCCGCCCCCCAAGAGTCCTCCTAGGCCGCCGCCCCCTAAGAGGACTCCTGGGTCGCCGCCCCCAAGAGGCCTCCTTGGTCGCCGCCCCCCAAGAGGCCTCCTGGATCGCCGTCCCCCAAGAGGCCTCCTGGTTCGCCGCCCCCAAGAGTCCTCCTAGGCCGCCGCCCCCCAAAAGACCTCCTAGGCCGCCGCCCCCTAAGAGGACTCCTGGGTCGCCGCCCCCAAGAGGCCTCCTTGGTCGCCGCCCCCCAAGAGGCCTCCTGGATTGCCGGCCCCCAAGAGGCATCCTAGGTTCCCGCCCCCCAAGAAGCCTCCTGGATCACCGTCCCCCAAGAGGCCTCCTAGGTTGCCGCCCCCCAAGAGGCCTCCTGGTTCGCCGTCCCCCAAGAGGCCTCTTGGGTCGCCGCCCCCAAGAGTCCTCCTGGGTCCCCTCCCCCAAGAGTCCTCCTGGGTCTCAGCCGCCAAGAGTCCTCCTGGGCCTCCGCCCCCCAAGAGGCCTCCTGGGTGTCTGCCCCCCCAAGAGGTCTCTTAGGTTGCCGCCCCCCAAGAGGCCTCCTGGGTCGCCGCCCCCCAAGAGTCCTCCTGGGTCTCCACCGCCAAGAGTCCTCCTAGGCCGCCGCCCCCAAAGAGGCCTCCTGGGTGTCTGCCCCCCAAGAGGCCTCCTAGGTTGCCGCCCCCCAAGAGGCCTCCTGGGTCGCCGCCCCCCAAGAGTCCTCCTGGGTCTCCGCCGCCAAGAGTCCTCCTGTGCCGTGGCCCCCCAAGAGTCCTCCTAGGCCGCCGCCCCCTAAGAGGCCTCCTGGGTCACCGCCCCCAAGAGGCCTCCTGGGTCGCTGCTCCCCAAGAGGACTCCTGGGTCGCCGCCCCCAAGAGGCCTCCTGGGTGTCTGCCCCCCAAGAGGCCTCCTAGGTTGCCGCCCCCCAAGAGGCCTCCTGGGTCGCCGCCCCCCAAGAGTCCTCCTGGGTCTCCACCGCCAAGAGTCCCCCTGTGCCATCTCCCCCCAAGAGTCCTCCTAGGCCGCCGCCCCCTACAAGGCCTCCTGGGTTGCCGCCCCCAAGAGGCCTCCTTGGTCGCTGCTCCCCAAGAGGCCTCCTGGGTCGCCGCCCCCCAAGAGGCCTCCTGGGTGTCTGCCCCCCAAGAGGCCTCCTAGGTCGCCGCCCCCCAAGAGGCCTCCTGGGTCGCCGCCCCCCATGAGTCCTCCTGGGTCTCCGCCGCCAAGAGTTCTCCTGTGCCGTCGCCCCCAAGAGTCCTCCTAGGCCGCCGCCCCCTAAGAGGCCTCATTGGTCGCCGCCCCCAAGAGGCCTCCTGGGTCGCTGCTCCCCAAGAGGACTCCTGGGTCGCCGCCCCCCAAGAGGCCTCCTGGGTCACCTCCCCCCAGGAGTCCTCCTGGGTCCTCCTAGGCCGACGCCCCCCAAGAGTCCTCCTAGGCCGCTGCCACCTAAGAGGCCTCCTGGGTCGCCGCCCCCAAGAGGCCTCCTGGGTCGCCGCCCCCCAAGAGTCCTCCTGGGTCTCCACCGCCAAGAGTCCTCCTAGGCCGCCACCCCCCAAAAGGCCTCCTGGGTCGCTGCCCCCCTAGAGTCCTCCTAGGCCGCCGCCCCCCAAGAGGCCTCCTTGGTCGCCGCCCCTCTAGAGTCCTCCTGGGTCGCTGCTCCCCAAGAGGACTCCTGGGTCGCCGCCCCCAAGAGGCCTCCTAGGTCGCCGCCCCCCAAGAGGCCTCCTGGGTCGCCGCCCACCAAGAGTCCTCCTGGGTCTCCGCCGCCAAGAGTCCTCCTGTGCCGTCACCCCCAAGAGTCCTCCTAGGCCGCCGCCCCCCAAGAGGCCTCATTGGTCGCCGCCCCCAAGAGGCCTCCTGGGTCGCTGCTCCCCAAGAGGACTCCTGGGTCGCCGCCCCCCAAGAGGCCTCCTGGGTGTCTGCCCCCCAAGAGGCCTCCTAGGTTGCCGTCCCCCAAGAGGCCTCCTGGTTCGCCGCCCCCCAAGAGTTCTCCTGGGTCGCCGCCCCCCAAGAGTCCTCCTGGGTCGCCGCCCCCCAAGAGGCCTCCTGGGTCGCCGCCCCCCAAGAGTCCTCCTAGGCTGCCGCCCCCCAAGAGGTCTCCCTGGTCACCTCCCCCCAGGAGTCCTCCTGGGTCCTCCTAGGCCGCCGCCCCCCAAGAGTCCTCCTAGGTCGCTGCCACCTAAGAGGCCTCCTGGGTCGCCGCCCCCAAGAGGCCTCCTGGATCGCCGTCCCCCAAGAGGCCTCCTAGGTTGCCGCCCCCAAGAGGCCTCCTAGGTTTCCGCCCCTCAAGAGGCCTCCTGGGTCGCCGCCCCCAAGAGGCCTCCTGGGTCACAGCCCCCTAGAGTCCTCCTAGGTTTTCGCCCCCCAAGAGGCCTCCTGGATCGCAGCCCCCCAAGAGTCCTCCTAGGCCACCGCCCCCTAAGAGGACTCCTGGGTCGCCGCCCCCAAGAGTCCTCCTAGGCCGCCGCCCCCCAAGAGTCCTCCTAGGCCGCCGCCCCCTAAGAGGCCTCCTGGTTCGCCGCCCCCCAAGAGGCATCCTAGGTTTCCACCCCCCAAGATGCCCCCTAAGAGGACTCCTGGGTCTCCGCCGCCAAGAGTCCTCCTAGGCCGCCGCCCCCTAAGAGGCCTCCTGGGTCGCAGCCCCCCCTAGAGTCCTCCTAGGCCGGCGCCCCCTAAGAGGCCTCCTGGTTCACCGCCCCCCAAGAGTCCTCCTAGGTCGCCGCCCCCAAGAGGCCTCCTGGATCGGCATTCCCCAAGTGGCCTCCTGGTTTGCCTACACCCAAGAGGCATCCTAGGTTTCCGCCCCCCCAAGAAGCCTCCTGGATCACCGTCCCCCAAGAGGCCTCCTAGGTTGTCGCCCCCAAGAGGCCTCCTTGGTCGCCGCCCCCCAAGAGGCCTCCTGGATCGCCGTCCCCCAAGAGGCCTCCTGGGTCTCCGGGCCAAGAGTCCTCCTAGGCCGCCGCCCCCCAAGAGACCTCCTGGGTGTCCGCCCCCCCAAGAGGTCTCCTAGGTTGCCGCCCCCCAAGAGGCCTCCTGGGTCGCCGCCCCCCAAGAGTCCTCCTGGGTCTCCACCGCCAAGAGTCCTCCTAGGCCGCCGCCCCCCAAGAGGCCTCCTGGGTGTCTGCCCCCCCAAGAGGCCTCCTAGGTTGCCGCCCCCCAAGAGGCCTCCTGGTTCGCCGCCCCCAAGAGTCCTCCTAGGCCGCCGCCTCCCAAGAGTCCTCCTAGGCCGCCGCCCCCTAAGAGGCTTCCTGGGTCGCCGCCTCCAAGAGGCCTCCTGGGTCGCCGCCCCCAAGAGTCCTCCTAGGCCGCCGCCCCCCAAGAGTCCTCCTAGGCTGCCGCCCCCTAAGAGGACTCCTGGGTCGCCGCCCCCAAGAGGCCTCCTTGGTCGCCGCCCCCCAAGAGGCCTCCTGGATCGCCGTCCCCCAAGAGGCCTCCTGGTTCGCCGCCCCCCGAGAGGCCTCCTGGGTCGCAGCCCCCCTAGAGTCCTCCTAGGCCACCGCCCCCTAAGAGGACTCCTGGGTCTCCGCCGCCAAGAGTCCTCCTAGGCCGCCGCCCCCTAAGAGGCCTCCTGGGTCGCCGCCCCCAAGAGTCCTCCTAGGCCGCCGCCCCCCAAGAGTCCTCCTAGGCCGCCGCCCCCTAAGAGGACTCCTGGGTCGCCGCCCCCAAGAGGCCTCCTTGGTCGCAGCCCCCCAAGAGGCCTCCTGGATCGCCGTCCCCCAAGAGGCCTCCTGGATCGCCGTCCCCCAAGAGGCCTCCTAGGTTGCCGCCCCCCAAGAGTCCTCCTAGGCCGCCGCCCCCTAAGAGGACTCCTTGGTCGCCGCCCCCAAGCGGCCTCCTTGGTCGCCGCCCCCCAAGAGGCCTCCTGGATCGCCGACCCCCAAGAGGCATCCTAGGTTTCCGCCCCCCAGGAGGCCTCCTGGGTCGCCTCCCCCAAGAGGCCTCCTGGGTCGCAGCCCCCCAAGAGTCCTCCTAGGCCACCACCCCTAAGAGGACTCCTGGGTCTCCGCCGCCAAGAGTCCTCCGAGGCCGCCGCCCCCTAAGAGGCCTCCTGGGTCGCCGCCCCCAAGAGTCCTCCTAGGCCGCCGCCCCCCAAGAGTCCTCCTAGGCCGCCACCCCTAAGAGGACTCCTGGGTCGCCGCCCCCCAAGAGGGCTCCTGGATCGCCGTCCCCCAAAAGGCCTCCTTGTTCGCCGCCCCCCAAGAGGCATCCTAGGTTTCCGCCCCCCAAGATGCCTCCTGGATCGCCGTCCCCCAAGAGGCCTCCTAGGTTGCCGCCCCCAAGAGGCCTCCTAGGTTTCCGCCCACCAAGAGTCCTCCTGGGTCGCCGCCCCCCTAGAGTCCTCCTAGGCCGCCGGCCCCCAAGAGTCCTCCTAGGCCACCGCCCCCTAAGAGGACTCCTGGGTCTCCGCCGCCAAGAGTCCTCCTAGGCCGCCGCCCCCTAAGAGGCCTCCTGGGTCTCCGCCGCCAAGAGTCCTCCTAGGCCGCCGCCCCCTAAGAGGCCTCCTGGGTCGCCGCCCCCAAGAGGCCTCCTGGGTCGCCGCCCCCTAAGAGTCCTCCTAGGCCGCCGCCCCCCAAGAGTCCTCCTAGGCTGCCGCCCCCTAAGAGGCCTCCTGGGTCGCCGCCCCCAAGAGTCCTCCTAGGCCGCCGCCCCCCAAGAGTCCTCCTAGGCCGCCGCCCCCTAAGAGGACTCCTGGGTCGCCGCCCCGAAGAGGCCTCCTTGGTCGCCGCCCCCCCAAGAGGCCTCCTGGATCGCCGTCCCCCAAGAGGCCTCCTGGATCGCCGTCCCCCAAGAGGCCTCCTAGGTTGCCGCCCCCCAAGAGTCCTCCTAGGCCGCCGCCCCCTAAGAGGACTCCTGGGTCGCCGCCCCCAAGAGGCCTCCTTGGTCGCCGCCCCCCAAGAGGCCTCCTGGATCGCTGGCCCCCAAGAGGCATCCTAGGTTTCCGCCCCCAAGAGGCCTCCTGGGTCGCCTCCCCCAAGAGTCCTCCTGGGTCGCAGCCCCCCAAGAGTCCTCCTAGGCCACCACCCCTAAGAGGACTCCTGGGTCTCCGTCGCCAAGAGTCCTCCTAGGCCGCCGCCCCCTAAGAGGCCTCCTGGGTCTCCGCCCCCAAGAGTCCTCCTAGGCCGCCGCCCCCCAAGAGTCCTCCTAGGCCGCCACCCCTAAGAGGACTCCTGGGTCGCCGCCCCAAGAGGCCTCCTTGGTTGACGCCCCCCAAGATGGCTCCTGGATCGCCGTCCCCCAAAAGGCCTCCTTGTTCGCCGCCCCCCAAGAGGCATCCTAGGTTTCCGCCCCCCAAGATGCCTCCTGGATCGCCGTCCCCCAAGAGGCCTCCTAGGTTGCCGCCCCCAAGAGGCCTCCTAGGTTTCCGCCCACCAAGAGTCCTCCTGGGTCGCCGCCCCCCTAGAGTCCTCCTAGGCCGCCGGCCCCCAAGAGTCCTCCTAGGCCACCGCCCCCTAAGAGGACTCCTGGGTCTCCGCCGCCAAGAGTCCTCCTAGGCCGCCGCCCCCTAAGAGGCCTCCTGGGTCTCCGCCGCCAAGAGTCCTCCTAGGCCGCCGCCCCCTAAGAGGCCTCCTGGGTCGCCGCCCCCAAGAGGCCTCCTGGGTCGCCGCCCCCAAGAGTCCTCCTAGGCCGCCGCCCCCCAAGAGTCCTCCTAGGCTGCCGCCCCCTAAGAGGACTCCTGGGTCGCCGCCCCCAAGAGGCCTCCTTGGTCGCCGCCCCCCAAGAGGCCTCCTGGATCGCCGTCCCCCAAGAGGCCTCCTGGTTCGCCGCCCCCCAAGAGGCATCCTAGGTTTCCACCCCCCAAGACGCCTCCTGGATCGCCGTCCCCCAAGAGGCCTCCTAGGTTGCCGCCCCCAAGAGGCCTCCTAGGTCGCCGCCCCCCAAGAGGCCTCCTGGATCGCCGTCCCCCAAGAGGCCTCCTGGGTCTCCGCCGCCAAGAGTCCTCCTAGGCCGCCGCCCCCCAAGAGGCCTCCTGGGTGTCCGCCCCCCCAAGAGGTCTCCTAGGTTAACGCCCCCCAAGAGGCCTCCTGGGTCGCCGCCCCCCCAAGAGTCCTCCTGGGTCTCCACCGCCAAGAGTCCTCCTAGGCCGCTGCCCCCCAAGAGGCCTCCTGGGTGTCTGCCCCCCCAAGAGGCCTCCTAAGTTGCCGCCCCCCAAGAGGCCTCCTGGTTCGCCGCCCCCAAGAGTCCTCCTAGGCCGCCGCCTCCCAAGAGTCCTCCTAGGCCGCCGCCCCCTAAGAGGACTCCTGGGTCGCCGCCGCCAAGAGTCCTCCTAGGCCGCCGCCCCCTAAGAGGCCTCCTGGGTCGCCGCCCCCAAGAGGCCTCCTGGGTTGCCGCCCCCAAGAGTCCTCCTAGGCCGCCGCCCCCCAAGAGTCCTCCTAGGCTGCTGCCCCCTAAGAGGACTCCTGGGTCGCCGCCCCCAAGAGGCCTCCTTGGTCGCCGCCCCCCCAAGAGGCCTCCTGGATCGCCGTCCCCCAAGAGGCCTCCTGGTTCGCCGCCCCCAAGAGGCATCCTAGGTTTCCACCCCCCAAGATGCCTCCTGGATCGCCGTCCCCCAAGAGGCGTCCTAGGTTGCCGCCCCCAAGAGGCCTCCTAGGTTTCCGCCCCCCAAGAGGCCTCCTGGGTCGCCGCCCCCCAAGAGGCCTCCTGGGTCGCAGCCCCCCTAGAGTCCTCCTAGGCCGCCACCCCCTAAGAGTCCTCCTAGGCCCCCGCCCCCTAAGAGGACTCCTGGGTCTCCGCCGCCAAGAGTCCTCCTAGGCCGCCGCCCCCAAGAGGCCTCCTGGGTCCCCGCCCCCAAGAGGCCTCCTAGGCCGCCGCCCCCCAAGAGTCCTCCTAGGCCGACGCCCCCCAAGAGTCCTCCTAGGCCGCTGCCACCTAAGAGGCCTCCTGGGTCGCCGCCCCCAAGAGGCCTCCTGGGTTGCCGCCCCCCAAGAGGCCTCCTGGATCGCCGTCCCCAAAGAGGCCTCCTAGGTTGCCGCCCCCAAGAGGCCTCCTAGGTTTCCGCCCCTCAAGAGGCATCCTGGGTCGCCGCCCCCAAGAGGCCTCCTGGGTCACAGCCCCCCTAGAGTCCTCCTAGGTTTCCGCCCCCCAAGAGGCCTCCTGGGTCGCCTCCCCCAAGAGGCCTCCTGGGTCGCAGCCCCCCAAGAGTCCTCCTAGGCCACCGCCCCCTAAGAGGACTCCTGGGTCGCCGCCCCCAAGAGGCCTCCTTGGTCGCCGCCCCCAAAGAGGCCTCCTGGATCGCCGTCTCCCAAGAGGCCTCCTGGTTCGCCGCCCCCAAGAGTCCTCCAAGGCCGCCGCCCCCCAAGAGTCCTCCTAGGCCGCCGCCCCTAAGAGGACTCCTGTGTCACCGCCCCCAAGAGGCCTCCTGGGTGTCTGCCCCCCAAGAGGCCTCCTAGGTTGCCGCCCCCCAAGAGGCCTCCTGGGTCGCCGCCCCCCAAGAGTCCTCCTGGGTCTCCACCGCCAAGAGTCCCCCTGTGCCATCTCCCCCCAAGAGTCCTCCTAGGCCGCCGCCCCCTAAAAGGCCTCCTGGGTTGCCGCCCCCAAGAGGCCTCCTGGTTCGCCGCCCCCAAGAGTCCTCCTAGGCCGCCGCCCCCCAAGAGTCCTCCTAGGCTGCCGCCCCCTAAGAGGACTCCTGGGTCGCCGCCCCCAAGAGGCCTCCTTGGTCGCAGCCCCCCAAGAGGCCTCCTGGATCACCGTCCCCCGTCCCCAAGTGGCCTCCTGGTTCGCCTACCCCCAAGAGGCATCCTAGGTTTCCGCCCCCCCCAAGAAGCCTCCTGGATCACCGTCCCCCTAGAGGCCTCCTAGATTGCCGCCCCCAAGAGGCCTCCTAGGTTGCCGCCCCCCAAGAGGCCTCCTGGATCGCCGTCCCCCAAGAGGCCTCCTGGGTCTCCGCCGCCAAGAGTCCTCCTAGGCCGCCGCCCCCCAAGAGGCCTCCTGGGTGTCCGCCCCCCCAAGAGGTCTCCTAGGTTGCCGCCCCCCAAGAGGCCTCCTGGGTCGCCGCCCCCCCAATAGTCCTCCTGGGTCTCCACCGCCAAGAGTCCTCCTAGGCCGCCACCCCCAAAAGGCCTCCTGGGTCGCTGCCCCCCTAGAGTCCTCCTAGGCCGCCGCCCCCCAAGAGGCCTCCAAGGTCGCCGCCCCCCAAGAGGCCTCCTGGGTCGCCGCCCACCAAGAGTCCTCCTGGGTCTCCGCCGCCAAGAGTCCTCCTGTGCCGTCACCCCCAAGAGTCCTCCTAGGCCGCCGCCCCTAAGAGGCCTCATTGGTCGCCGCACCCAAGAGGCCTCCTGGGTCGCCGCCCCCAAGAGGCCTCCTGGATGTCTGCCCCCAAGAGGCCTCCTAGGTTGCCGCCCCCCAAGAGGCCTCCTGGTTCGCCGCCCCCCCAAGAGTTCTCCTGGGTCGCCGCCCTCCAAGAGTCCTCCTGGGTCGCCGCCCCCCCAAGAGGCCTCCTGGGTCGCCGCCCCCCAAGAGTCCTCCTAGGCTTCCGCCCCCAAGAGGTCTCCTGGGTCACCTCCCCCCAGGAGTCCTCCTGGGTCCTCCTAGGGCCGCCGCCCCCCAAGAGTCCTCCTAGGCCGCTGCCACCTAAGAGGCCTCCTGGGTCGCCGCCCCCAAGAGGCCTCCTGGATCGCCGTCCCCCAAGAGGCCTCCTAGGTTGCCGCCCCCAAGAGGCCTCCTAGGTTTCCGCCCCCTCAAGAGGCCTCCTGGGTCGCCGCCCCCAAGAGGCCTCCTGGGTCACAGCCACCTAGAGTCCTCCTAGGTTTCCCGCCCCCCAAGAGGCCTCCTGGATCGCAGCCCCCCAAGAGTCCTCCTAGGCCACCGCCCCCTAAGAGGACTCCTGGGTCGCCGCCCCCAAGAGTCCTCCTAGGCCGCCGCCCCCCAAGAGTCCTCCTAGGCCGCCGCCCCCTAAGAGGCCTCCTGATTCGCCGCCCCCCAAGAAGCATCCTAGGTTTCCACGCCCCAAGCTGCCCCCTAAGAGGACTCCTGGGTCTCCGCCGCCAAGAGTCCTCCTAGGCCGCCGCCCACTAAGAGGCCTCCTGGGTCGCAGCCCCCCTAGAGTCCTCCTAGGCCGCCGCCCCCTAAGAGGCCTCCTGGTTCGCCACCCCCCAAGAGGCCTCCTGGATCGCCATCCCCCCAAGTGGCCTCCTGGTTTGCCTACCCCCAAGAGGCATCCTAGGTTTCCGCCCCCCCCCAAGAAGCCTCCTGGATCACCGTCCCCAAGAGGCCTCCTAGGTTGCCGCCCCCAAGAGGCCTCCTTGGTCGCCGCCCCCCAAGAGGCCTCCTGGATCGCCGTCCCCCAAGAGGCCTCCTGGGTCCTCCGCCGCCAAGAGTCCTCCTAGGGCCGCCGCCCCCCAAGAGACCTCCTGGGTGTCCGCCCCCCCAAGAGGTCCTCGTAGGTTGCCTGCCCCCCAAGAGGCCTCCATGGGTCGCCGCCCCCCAAGAGTCCTCCCTGGGTCTCACCGCCAAGAGTCCTCCTAGGCCGCCGCCCCCCAAGAGGCCTCCTGGGTGTCTGCCCCCCCAAGAGGCCTCCTAGGGTTGCCGCCCCCCAAGAGGCCTCCTGGTTCGCCGCCCCCAAGAGTCCTCCTAGGCCGCCGCCTCCCAAGAGTCCTCCTAGGCCGCCGCCCCCTAAGAGGACTCCTGGGTCGCCGCCGCCAAGAGTCCTCCTAGGCCGCCCGCCCCCCCTAAGAGGCCTCCTGGGTCGCCGCCCCCAAGAGGCCTCCTGGGTCGCCGCCCCCAAGAGTCCTCCTAGGCCACCGCCCCTAAGAGGACTCCTGGGTCTCCGCCGCCAAGAGTCCTCCTAGGGCCCGCCGCCCCCTAAGAGGCCTCCTGGGTCGCCGCCCCCAAGAGTCCTCCTAGGCCGCCGCTCC
>NW_026608455.1:0-68115 GCF_029499605.1 Hyla sarda
CAGCAGTGGCGGGTGTATGTATGATGTGTGCATATGTATGGTGTATATGTATGGTGCGAGTGTATATGTGTATGATGTATCTGTGATGTGTGTATGTAATTTATGATGTGGGGGGGGGGCAGTGGCAGGTGTATGTATGATGTGTGCATATGTATGGTGTATATGTATGGTGCGAGTGTATATGTGTATGATGTATCTGTGATGTGTGTATGTAATTTATGATGTGAGGGGGGGGCAGTGGAGGGTGTATGTATGATGTGTGCATATGTATGGTGTATATGTATGGTGCGAGTGTATATGTGTATGATGTATCTGTGATGTGTGTATGTAATTTATGATGTGGGGGGGGCAGTGGCGGGTGTATGTATGATGTGTGCATTTGTATGGTGTATATGTATGGTGCGAGTGTATATGTGTATGATGTATCTGTGATGTGTGTATGTAATTTATGATGTGGGGGGGGGCAGTGGCGGGTGTATGTATGATGTGTGCATATGTATGGTGTATATGTATGGTGCGAGTGTATATGTGTATGATGTGTCTGTGATGTGTGTATGTAATTTATGATGTGGGGGGGGGCAGTGGCGGGTGTATGTATGATGTGTGCATATGTATGGTGTATATGTATGGTGCGAGTGTATATGTGTATGATGTATCTGTGATGTGTGTATGTAATTTATGATGTGGGGGGGGGCAGTGGCGGGTGTATGTATGATGTGTGCATATGTATGGTGTATATGTATTGTGCGAGTGTATATGTGTATGATGTATCTGTGTTGTGTGTATGTAATTTATGATGTGGGGGGGGAGCAGTGGCGGGTGTATGTATGATGTGTGCATATGTATGGTGTGTATGTATGGTGCGAGTGTATATGTGTATGATGTATCTGTGATGTGTGTATGTAATTTATGATGTGGGGGGGGGCAGTGGCGGATGTATGTATGATGTGTGCATATGTATGGTGTATATGTATGGTGCGAGTGTATATGTGTATGATGTATCTGTGATGTGTGTATGTAATTTATGATGTGGGGGGGCAGTGGCGGGTGTATGTATGATGTGTGCATATGTATGGTGTGTATGTATGGTGCGAGTGTATATGTGTATGATGTATCTGTGATGTGTGTATGTAATTTATGATGTGGGGGGGGCAGTGGCGGGTGTATGTATGATGTGTGCATATGTATGGTGTATATGTATGGTGCGAGTGTATATGTGTATGATGTATCTGTGATGTGTGTATGTAATTTATGATGTGGGGGGGGCAGTGGCGGATGTATGTATGATGTATGCATATGTATGGTGTATATGTATGGTGCGAGTGTATATGTGTATGATGTATCTGTGATGTGTGTATGTAATTTATGATGTGGGGGGCAGTGGCGGGTGTATGTATGATGTGTGCATATGTATGGTATATATGTATGGTGCGAGTGTATATGTGTATGATGTATCTGTGATGTGTGTATGTAATTTATGATGTGAGGGGGGGGCAGTGGAGGGTGTATCTATGATGTGTGCATATGTATGGTGTATATGCATGGTGCGAGTGTATATGTGTATGATGTATCTGTGATGTGTGTATGTAATTTATAATGTGGGGGGGCAGTGGCGGGTGTATGTATGATGTGTGCATATGTATGGTGTATATGTATGGTGCGAGTGTATATGTGTATGATGTATCTGTGATGTGTGTATGTAATTTATGATGTGGGGGGGCAGTGGAGGGTGTATCTATGATGTGTGCATATGTATGGTGTATATGCATGGTGCGAGTGTATATGTGTATGATGTATCTGTGATGTGTGTATGTAATTTATGATGTGGGGGGGGGGCAGTGGCGGGTGTATGTATGATGTGTGCATATGTATGGTGTATATGTATGGTGCGAGTGTATATGTGTATGATGTATCTGTGATGTGTGTATGTAATTTATGATGTGGGGGGGGGCAGTGGCGGATGTATGTATGATGTGTGCATATGTATGGTGTATATGTATGGTGCGAGTGTATATGTGTATGATGTATCTGTGATGTGTGTATGTAATTTATGATGTGGGGGGGCAGTGGCGGGTGTATGTATGATGTGTGCATATGTATGGTATATATGTATGGTACGAGTGTATATGTGTATGATGTATCTGTGATGTGTGTATGTAATTTATGATGTGAGGGGGGGGGCAGTGGAGGGTGTATCTATGATGTGTGCATATGTATGGTGTATATGCATGGTGCGAGTGTATATGTGTATGATGTATCTGTGATGTGTGTATGTAATTTATAATGTGGGGGGGCAGTGGCGGGTGTATGTATGATGTGTGCATATGTGTGGTGTATATGTATGGTGCGAGTGTATATGTGTATGATGTATCTGTGATGTGTGTATGTAATTTATGATGTGGGGGGGGGCAGTGAGGGTGTATCTATGATGTGTGCATATGTATGGTGTATATGCATGGTGCGAGTGTATATGTGTATGATGTATCTGTTATGTGTGTATGTAATTTATGATGTGGGGGGGGCAGTGGCAGGTGTATGTATGATGTGTGCATATGTATGGTGTATATGTATGGTGCGAGTGTATATGTGTATGATGTATCTGTGATGTGTGTATGTAATTTATGATGTGAGGGGGGGCAGTGGAGGGTGTATCTATGATGTGTGCATATGTATGGTGTATATGCATGGTGCGAGTGTATATGTGTATGATGTATCTGTGATGTGTGTATGTAATTTATAATGTGGGGGGGCAGTGGCGGGTGTATGTATGATGTGTGCATATGTATGGTGTATATGTATGGTGCGAGTGTATATGTGTATGATGTATCTGTGATATGTGTATGTAATTTATGATGTGGGGGGGGGGGGGGCAGTGGCGGGTGTATGTATGATGTGTGCATATGTATGGTGTATATGTATGGTGCGAGTGTATATGTGTATGATGTATCTGTGATGTGTGTATGTAATTTATGATGTGGGGGGGCAGTGGCGGGTGTATGTATGATGTGTGTATATGTATGGTGTATATGTATGGTGCGAGTGTATATGTGTATGATGTATCTGTGATGTGTGTATGTAATTTATGATGTGAGGGGGGGGGCAGTGGAGAGTGTATCTATGATGTGTGCATATGTATGGTGTATATGCATGGTGTGAGTGTATATGTGTATGATGTATCTGTGATGTGTGTATGTAATTTATAATGTGGGGGGGCAGTGGCGGGTGTATGTATGATGTGTGCATATGTATGGTGTATATGTATGGTGCGAGTGTATATGTGTATGATGTATCTGTGATGTGTGTATGTAATTTATGATGTGGGGGGGGGGGCAGTGGCGGGTGTATGTATGATGTGTGCATATGTATGGTGTATATGTATGGTGCGAGTGTATATGTGTATGATGTATCTGTGATGTGTGTATGTAATTTATGATGTGGGGGGGGGCAGTGGCGGATGTATGTATGATGTGTGCATATGTATGGTGTATATGTATGGTGCGAGTGTATATGTGTATGATGTATCTGTGATGTGTGTATGTAATTTATGATGTGGGGGGGGGGCAGTGGCGGGTGTATGTATGATGTGTGCATATGTATGGTGTATATGTATGGTGCGAGTGTATATGTGTATGATGTATCTGTGATGTGTGTATGTAATTTATGATGTGGGGGGGGGGGGCAGTGGAGGGTGTATCTATGATGTGTGCATATGTATGGTGTATATGCATGGTGCGAGTGTATATGTGTATGATGTATCTGTGATGTGTGTATGTAATTTATGATGTGGGGGGGGCAGTGGCGAGTGTATGTGTGATGTGTGCATATGTATGGTGTATATGTATGGTGCGAGTGTATATGTGTATGATGTATCTGTGATGTGTGTATGTAATTTATGATGTGAGGGGGGGGGCAGTGGAGGGTGTATCTATGATGTGTGCATATGTATGGTGTATATGCATGGTGCGAGTGTATATATGTATGATGTATCTGTGATGTGTGTATGTAATTTATAATGTGGGGGGGCAGTGGCGGGTGTATGTATGATGTGTGCATATGTATGGTGTATATGTATGGTGCGAGTGTATATGTGTATGATGTATCTGTGATATGTGTAAGTAATTTATGATGTGGGGGGGGGGCAGTGGCGGGTGTATGTATGATGTGTGCATATGTATGGTGTATATGTATGGTGCGAGTGTATATGTGTATGATGTATCTGTGATGTGTGTATGTAATTTATAATGTTGGGGGGGCAGTGGCGGGTGTATGTATGATGTGTGCATATGTATGGTGTATATGTATGGTGCGAGTGTATATGTGTATGATGTATCTGTGATGTGTGTATGTAATTTATGATGTGGGGGGGGGGCAGTGGCGGGTGTATGTATGATGTGTGCATATGTATGGTGTATATGTATGGTGCGAGTGTATATGTGTATGATGTATCTGTGATGTGTGTATGTAATTTATGATGTGGGGGGGGCAGTGGCGGATGTATGTATGATGTGTGCATATGTATGGTGTATATGTATGGTGCGAGTGTATATGTGTATGATGTATCTGTGATGTGTGTATGTAATTTATGATGTGGGGGGGGGGCCGTGGCGGGTGTATGTATGATGTGTGCATATGTATGGTGTATATGTATGGTGCGAGTGTATATGTGTATGATGTATCTGTGATGTGTGTAAGTAATTTATGATGTGGGGGGGCAGTGGTGGGTGTATGTATGATGTGTGCATATGTATGGTCTATATGTATGGTGCGAGTGTATATGTGTATGATGTATCTGTGATGTGTGTATGTAATTTATGATGTGGGGGGGGCAGTGGCGGGTGTATGTATGATGTGTGCATATGTATGGTGTATATGTATTGTGCGAGTGTATATGTGTATGATGTATCTGTGATGTGTGTATGTAATTTATGATGTGGGGGGGGAGCAGTGGCGGGTGTATGTATGATGTGTGCATATGTATGGTGTGTATGTATGGTGCGAGTGTATATGTGTATGATGTATCTGTGATGTGTGTATGTAATTTATGATGTGGGGGGGCAGTGGCGGATGTATGTATGATGTGTGCATATGTATGGTGTATATGTATGGTGCGAGTGTATATGTGTATGATGTATCTGTGATGTGTGTATGTAATTTATGATGTGGGGGGGCAGTGGCGGGTGTATGTATGATGTGTGCATATGTATGGTGTATATGTATGGTGCGAGTGTATATGTGTATGATGTATCTGTGATGTGTGTATGTAATTTATGATGTGGGGGGGCAGTGGCGGGTGTATGTATGATGTGTGCATATGTATGGTGTATATGTATGGTGCGAGTGTATATGTGTATGATGTATCTGTGATGTGTGTATGTAATTTATGATGTGGGGGGGGGGCAGTGGCGGGTGTATGTATGATGTGTGCATATGTATGGTGTATATGTATTGTGCGAGTGTATATGTGTATGATGTATCTGTGATGTGTGTATGTAATTTATTATGTGGGGGGGGGGGCAGTGGCGGGTGTATGTATGATGTGTGCATATGTATGGTGTGTATGTATGGTGCGAGTGTATATGTGTATGATGTATCTGTGATGTGTGTATGTAATTTATGATGTGGGGGGGGCAGTGGCGGGTGTATGTATGATGTGTGCATATGTATGGTGTATATGTATGGTGCGAGTGTATATGTGTATGATGTATCTGTGATGTGTGTATGTAATTTATGATGTGGGGGGGCAGTGGCGGGTGTATGTATGATGTGTGCATATGTATGGTATATATGTATGGTGCGAGTGTATATGTGTATGATGTATCTGTGATGTGTGTATGTAATTTATGATGTGAGGGGGGGCAGTGGAGGGTGTATCTATAATGTGTGCATATGTATGGTGTATATGCATGGTGCGAGTGTATATGTGTATGATGTATCTGTGATGTGTGTATGTAATTTATAATGTGGGGGGGCAGTGGCGGGTGTATGTATGATGTGTGCATATGTATGGTGTATATGTATGGTGCGAGTGTATATGTGTATGATGTATCTGTGATGTGTGTATGTAATTTATGATGTGGGGGGGGCAGTGGCGGGTGTATGTATGATGTGTGCATATGTATGGTGTATATGTATGGTGCGAGTGTATATGTGTATGATGTATCTGTGATGTGTGTATGTAATTTATGATGTGGGGGGGGCAGTGGCGGATGTATGTATGATGTGTGCATATGTATGGTGTATATGTATGGTGCGAGTGTATATGTGTATGATGTATCTGTGATGTGTGTATGTAATTTATGATGTGGGGGGGGCAGTGGCGGATGTATGTATGATGTGTGCATATGTATGGTGTATATGTATGGTGCGAGTGTATATGTGTATGATGTATCTGTGATGTGTGTATGTAATTTATGATGTGGGGGGGCAGTGGCGGGTGTATGTATGATGTGTGCATATGTATGGTGTATATGTATGGTGCGAGTGTATATGTGTATGATGTATCTGTGATGTGTGTATGTAATTTATGATGTGGGGGGGGGCAGTGGCGGATGTATGTATGATGTGTGCATATGTATGGTGTATATGTATGGTGCGAGTGTATATGTGTATGATGTATCTGTGATGTGTGTATGTAATTTATGATGTGGGGGGGGCAGTGGCGGGTGTATGTATGATGTGTGCATATGTATGGTGTATATGTATGGTGCGAGTGTATATGTGTATGATGTATCTGTGATGTGTGTATGTAATTTATGATGTGGGGGGCAGTGGCGGGTGTATGTATGATGTGTGCATATGTATGGTGTATATGTATGGTGCGAGTGTATATGTGTATGATGTATCTGTGATGTGTGTATGCAATTTATGATGTGGGGGGGCAGTGGCGGGTGTATGTATGATGTGTGCATATGTATGGTGTATATGTATGGTGCGAGTGTATATGTGTATGATGTATCTGTGATGTGTGTATGTAATTTATGATGTGGGGGGGGCAGTGGCGGGTGTATGTATGATGTGTGCATATGTATGGTGTATATGTATGGTGCGAGTGTATATGTGTATGATGTATCTGTGATGTGTGTATGTAATTTATGATGTGGGGGGGGCAGTGGCGGGTGTATGTATGATGTGTGCATATGTATGGTGTATATGTATGGTGCGAGTGTATATGTGTATGATGTATCTGTGATGTGTGTATGTAATTTATGATGTGGGGGGGCAGTGGCGGGTGTATGTATGATGTGTGAATATGTATGGTGTATATGTATGGTGCGAGTGTATATGTGTATGATGTATCTGTGATGTGTGTATGTAATTTATGATGTGAGGGGGGCAGTGGCGGGTGTATGTATGATGTGTGCTTATGTATGGTGTATATGTATGGTGCGAGTGTATATGTGTATGATGTATCTGTGATGTGTGTATGTAATTTATGATGTGGGGGGGCAGTGGCGGGTGTATGTATGATGTGTGCATATGTATGGTGTATATGTACGGTGCGAGTGTATATGTGTATGATGTATCTGTGATGTGTGTATGTAATTTATGATGTGGGGGGGCAGTGGCGGGTGTATTTATGATGTGTGCATATGTATGGTGTATATGCATGGTGCGAGTGTATATGTGTATGATGTATCTGTGATGTGTGTATGTAATTTATGATGTGGGGGGGGGCAGTGGCGGGTGTATGTATGATGTGTGCATATGTATGGCGTATATGTATGGTGCGAGTGTATATGTGTATGATGTATTTGTGATGTGTGTATGTAATTTATGATGTGGGGGGACAGTGGCGGGTGTATGTATGATGTGTGCATATGTATGGTGTATATGTATGGTGCGAGTGTATATGTGTATGATGTAACTGTGATGTGTGTATGTAATTTATGATGTGGAGGGGCAGTGGCGGGTGTATGTATGATGTGTGCATATGTATGGTGTATATGTATGGTGCGAGTGTATATGTGTATGATGTATCTGTGATGTGTGTATGTAATTTATGATGTGGGGGGGGCAGTGGCGGGTGTATGTATGATGTGTGCATATGTATGGTGTATATGTATTGTGCGAGTGTATATGTGTATGATGTATCTGTGATGTGTGTATGTAATTTATGATGTGAGGGGGGGGCAGTGGAGGGTGTATCTATGATGTGTGCATATGTATGGTGTATATGCATGGTGCGAGTGTATATGTGTATGATGTATCTGTGATGTGTGTATGTAATTTATAATGTGGGGGGGCAGTGGCGGGTGTATGTATGATGTGTGCATATGTATGGTGTATATGTATGGTGCGAGTGTATATGTGTATGATGTATCTGTGATGTGTGTATGTAATTTATGATGTGGGGGGGGGCAGTGGCGGGTGTATGTATGATGTGTGCATATGTATGGTGTATATGTATGGTGCGAGTGTATATGTGTATGATGTATCTGTGATGTGTGTATGTAATTTATGATGTGGGGGGGGCAGTGGCGGATGTATGTATGATGTGTGCATATGTATGGTGTATATGTATGGTGCGAGAGTATATGTGTATGATGTATCTGTGATGTGTGTATGTAATTTATGATGTGGGGGGGGCAGTGGCGGGTGTATGTATGATGTGTGCATATGTATGGTGTATATGTATGGTGCGAGTGTATATGTGTATGATGTATCTGTGATGTGTGTATGTAATTTATGATGTGGGGGGGGCAGTGGCGGGATGTATGTATGATGTGTGCATATGTATGGTGTATATGTATGGTGCGAGTGTATATGTGTATGATGTATCTGTGATGTGTGTATGTAATTTATGATGTGGGGGGGGCAGTGGCGGGTGTATGTATGATGTGTGCATATGTATGGTGTATATGTATGTTGCGAGTGTATATGTGTATGATGTATCTGTGATGTGTGTATGTAATTTATGATGTGGGGGGGCAGTGGCGGGTGTATGTATGATGTGTGCATATGTATGGTGTATATGTATGGTGCGAGTGTATATGTGTATGATGTATCTGTGATGTGTGTATGTAATTTATGATGTGGGGGGGCAGTGGCGGGTGTATGTATGATGTGTGCATATGTATGGTGTATATGTATGGTGCGAGTGTATATGTGTATGATGTATCTGTGATGTGTGTATGTAATTTATGATGTGGGGGGGCAGTGGCGGGTGTATGTATGATGTGTGCATATGTATGGTGTATATGTATGGTGCGAGTGTATATGTGTATGATGTATCTGTGATGTGTGTATGTAATTTATGATGTGGGGGGGGCAGTGGCGGGTGTATGTATGATGTGTGCATATGCATGGTGCGAGTGTATATGTGTATGATGTATCTGTGATGTGTGTATGTAATTTATAATGTGGGGGGGCAGTGGCGGGTGTATGTATGATGTGTGCATATGTATGGTGTATATGTATGGTGCGAGTGTATATGTGTATGATGTATCTGTGATGTGTGTATGTAATTTATGATGTGGGGGGGGGCAGTGGAGGGTGTATCTATGATGTGTGCATATGTATGGTGTATATGCATGGTGCGAGTGTATATGTGTATGATGTATCTGTGATGTGTGTATGTAATTTATGATGTGGGGGGGGGCAGTGGCGGGTGTATGTATGATGTGTGCATATGTATGGTGTATATGTATGGTGCGAGTGTATATGTGTATGATGTATCTGTGATGTGTGTATGTAATTTATGATGTGGGGGGGGCAGTGGCGGATGTATGTATGATGTGTGCATATGTATGGTGTATATGTATGGTGCGAGTGTATATGTGTATGATGTATCTGTGATGTGTGTATGTAATTTATGATGTGGGGGGGCAGTGGCGGGTGTATGTATGATGTGTGCATATGTATGGTATATATGTATGGTACGAGTGTATATGTGTATGATGTATCTGTGATGTGTGTATGTAATTTATGATGTGAGGGGGGGGGCAGTGGAGGGTGTATCTATGATGTGTGCATATGTATGGTGTATATGCATGGTGCGAGTGTATATGTGTATGATGTATCTGTGATGTGTGTATGTAATTTATAATGTGGGGGGGCAGTGGCGGGTGTATGTATGATGTGTGCATATGTGTGGTGTATATGTATGGTGCGAGTGTATATGTGTATGATGTATCTGTGATGTGTGTATGTAATTTATGATGTGGGGGGGGCAGTGGCGGGTGTATGTATGATGTGTGCATATGTATGGTGTATATGTATGGTGCGAGTGTATATGTGTATGATGTATCTGTGATGTGTGTATGTAATTTATGATGTGGGGGGGGCAGTGGCGGGTGTATGTATGATGTGTGCATATGTGTGGTGTATATGTATGGTGCGAGTGTATATGTGTATGATGTATCTGTTATGTGTGTATGTAATTTATGATGTGGGTGGGGCAGTGGCAGGTGTATGTATGATGTGTGCATATGTATGGTGTATATGTATGGTGCGAGTGTATATGTGTATGATGTATCTGTGATGTGTGTATGTAATTTATGATGTGAGGGGGGGCAGTGGAGGGTGTATCTATGATGTGTGCATATGTATGGTGTGTATGCATGGTGCGAGTGTATATATGTGTATGATGTATCTGTGATGTGTGTATGTAATTTATAATGTGGGGGGGCAGTGGCGGGTGTATGTATGATGTGTGCATATGTATGGTGTATATGTATGGTGCGAGTGTATATGTGTATGATGTATCTGTGATATGTGTATGTAATTTATGATGGGGGGGGGGGGGGCAGTGGCGGGTGTATGTATGATGTGTGCATATGTATGGTGTATATGTATGGTGCGAGTGTATATGTGTATGATGTATCTGTGATGTGTGTATGTAATTTATGATGTGGGGGGGCAGTGGCGGGTGTATGTATGATGTGTGTATATGTATGGTGTATATGTATGGTGCGAGTGTATATGTGTATGATGTATCTGTGATGTGTGTATGTAATTTATGATGTGAGGGGGGGGCAGTGGAGAGTGTATCTATGATGTGTGCATATGTATGGTGTATATGCATGGTGTGAGTGTATATGTGTATGATGTATCTGTGATGTGTGTATGTAATTTATAATGTGGGGGGGCAGTGGCGGGTGTATGTATGATGTGTGCATATGTATGGTGTATATGTATGGTGCGAGTGTATATGTGTATGATGTATCTGTGATGTGTGTATGTAATTTATGATGTGGGGGGGGGCAGTGGCGGGTGTATGTATGATGTGTGCATATGTATGGTGTATATGTATGGTGCGAGTGTATATGTGTATGATGTATCTGTGATGTGTGTATGTAATTTATGATGTGGGGGGGGGCAGTGGCGGATGTATGTATGATGTGTGCATATGTATGGTGTATATGTATGGTGCGAGTGTATATGTGTATGATGTATCTGTGATGTGTGTATGTAATTTATGATGTGGGGGGGGGCAGTGGCGGGTGTATGTATGATGTGTGCATATGTATGGTGTATATGTATGGTGCGAGTGTATATGTGTATGATGTATCTGTGATGTGTGTATGTAATTTATGATGTGGGGGGGGGCAGTGGAGGGTGTATCTATGATGTGTGCATATGTATGGTGTATATGCATGGTGCGAGTGTATATGTGTATGATGTATCTGTGATGTGTGTATGTAATTTATAATGTGGGGGGGCAGTGGCGGGTGTATGTATGATGTGTGCATATGTATGGTGTATATGTATGGTGCGAGTGTATATGTGTATGATGTATCTGTGATAAGTGTAAGTAATTTATGATGTGGGGGGGGGGGCAGTGGCGGGTGTATGTATGATGTGTGCATATGTATGGTGTATATGTATGGTGCGAGTGTATATGTGTATGATGTATCTGTGATGTGTGTATGTAATTTATAATGTTGGGGGGGCAGTGGCGGGTGTATGTATGATGTGTGCATATGTATGGCGTATATGTATGGTGCGAGTGTATATGTGTATGATGTATTTGTGATGTGTGTATGTAATTTATGATGTGGGGGGGCAGTGGCGGGTGTATGTATGATGTGTGCATATGTATGGTGTATATGTATGGTGCGAGTGTATATGTGTATGATGTAACTGTGATGTGTGTATGTAATTTATGATGTGGAGGGGCAGTGGCGGGTGTATGTATGATGTGTGCATATGTATGGTGTATATGTATGGTGCGAGTGTATATGTGTATGATGTATCTGTGATGTGTGTATGTAATTTATGATGTGGGGGGGGCAGTGGCGGGTGTATGTATGATGTGTGCATATGTATGGTGTATATGTATTGTGCGAGTGTATATGTGTATGATGTATCTGTGATGTGTGTATGTAATTTATGATGTGAGGGGGGGCAGTGGAGGGTGTATCTATGATGTGTGCATATGTATGGTGTATATGCATGGTGCGAGTGTATATGTGTATGATGTATCTGTGATGTGTGTATGTAATTTATAATGTGGGGGGGCAGTGGCGGGTGTATGTATGATGTGTGCATATGTATGGTGTATATGTATGGTGCGAGTGTATATGTGTATGATGTATCTGTGATGTGTGTATGTAATTTATGATGTGGGGGGGGGCAGTGGAGGGTGTATCTATGATGTGTGCATATGTATGGTGTATATGCATGGTGCGAGTGTATATGTGTATGATGTATCTGTGATGTGTGTATGTAATTTATGATGTGGGGGGGGGGCAGTGGCGGGTGTATGTATGATGTGTGCATATGTATGGTGTATATGTATGGTGCGAGTGTATATGTGTATGATGTATCTGTGATGTGTGTATGTAATTTATGATGTGGGGGGGGGCAGTGGCGGATGTATGTATGATGTGTGCATATGTATGGTGTATATGTATGGTGCGAGTGTGTATGTGTATGATGTATCTGTGATGTGTGTATGTAATTTATGATGTGGGGGGGCAGTGGCGGGTGTATGTATGATGTGTGCATATGTATGGTATATATGTATGGTACGAGTGTATATGTGTATGATGTATCTGTGATGTGTGTATGTAATTTATGATGTGAGGGGGGGGGCAGTGGAGGGTGTATCTATGATGTGTGCATATGTATGGTGTATATGCATGGTGCGAGTGTATATGTGTATGATGTATCTGTGATGTGTGTATGTAATTTATAATGTGGGGGGGCAGTGGCGGGTGTATGTATGATGTGTGCATATGTGTGGTGTATATGTATGGTGCGAGTGTATATGTGTATGATGTATCTGTGATGTGTGTATGTAATTTATGATGTGGGGGGGGGGGCAGTGGCGGGTGTATGTATGATGTGTGCATATGTATGGTGTATATGTATGGTGCGAGTGTATATGTGTATGATGTATCTGTGATGTGTGTATGTAATTTATGATGTGGGGGGGGCAGTGGCGGGTGTATGTATGATGTGTGCATATGTGTGGTGTATATGTATGGTGCGAGTGTATATGTGTATGATGTATCTGTTATGTGTGTATGTAATTTATGATGTGGGTGGGGCAGTGGCAGGTGTATGTATGATGTGTGCATATGTATGGTGTATATGTATGGTGCGAGTGTATATGTGTATGATGTATCTGTGATGTGTGTATGTAATTTATGATGTGAGGGGGGGCAGTGGAGGGTGTATCTATGATGTGTGCATATGTATGGTGTGTATGCATGGTGCGAGTGTATATATGTGTATGATGTATCTGTGATGTGTGTATGTAATTTATAATGTGGGGGGGCAGTGGCGGGTGTATGTATGATGTGTGCATATGTATGGTGTATATGTATGGTGCGAGTGTATATGTGTATGATGTATCTGTGATATGTGTATGTAATTTATGATGGGGGGGGGGGGGCAGTGGCGGGTGTATGTATGATGTGTGCATATGTATGGTGTATATGTATGGTGCGAGTGTATATGTGTATGATGTATCTGTGATGTGTGTATGTAATTTATGATGTGGGGGGGCAGTGGTGGGTGTATGTATGATGTGTGTATATGTATGGTGTATATGTATGGTGCGAGTGTATATGTGTATGATGTATCTGTGATGTGTGTATGTAATTTATGATGTGAGGGGGGGGCAGTGGAGAGTGTATCTATGATGTGTGCATATGTATGGTGTATATGCATGGTGTGAGTGTATATGTGTATGATGTATCTGTGATGTGTGTATGTAATTTATAATGTGGGGGGGCAGTGGCGGGTGTATGTATGATGTGTGCATATGTATGGTGTATATGTATGGTGCGAGTGTATATGTGTATGATGTATCTGTGATGTGTGTATGTAATTTATGATGTGGGGGGGGGGGCAGTGGCGGGTGTATGTATGATGTGTGCATATGTATGGTGTATATGTATGGTGCGAGTGTATATGTGTATGATGTATCTGTGATGTGTGTATGTAATTTATGATGTGGGGGGGGCAGTGGCGGATGTATGTATGATGTGTGCATATGTATGGTGTATATGTATGGTGCGAGTGTATATGTGTATGATGTATCTGTGATGTGTGTATGTAATTTATGATGTGGGGGGGGGGCAGTGGCGGGTGTATGTATGATGTGTGCATATGTATGGTGTATATGTATGGTGCGAGTGTATATGTGTATGATGTATCTGTGATGTGTATATGTAATTTATGATGTGGGGGGGGGCAGTGGAGGGTGTATCTATGATGTGTGCATATGTATGGTGTATATGCATGGTGCGAGTGTATATGTGTATGATGTATCTGTGATGTGTGTATGTAATTTATGATGTGGGGGGGGCAGTGGCGAGTGTATGTATGATGTGTGCATATGTATGGTGTATATGTATGGTGCGAGTGTATATGTGTATGATGTATCTGTGATGTGTGTATGTAATTTATGATGTGAGGGGGGGGCAGTGGAGGGTGTATCTATGATGTGTGCATATGTATGGTGTATATGCATGGTGCGAGTGTATATGTGTATGATGTATCTGTGATGTGTGTATGTAATTTATAATGTGGGGGGGCAGTGGCGGGTGTATGTATGATGTGTGCATATGTATGGTGTATATGTATGGTGCGAGTGTATATGTGTATGATGTATCTGTGATATGTGTAAGTAATTTATGATGTGGGGGGGGGGGCAGTGGCGGGTGTATGTATGATGTGTGCATATGTATGGTGTATATGTATGGTGCGAGTGTATATGTGTATGATGTATCTGTGATGTGTGTATGTAATTTATAATGTTGGGGGGGCAGTGGCGGGTGTATGTATGATGTGTGCATATGTATGGTATATATGTATGGTGCGAGTGTATATGTGTATGATGTATCTGTGATGTGTGTATGTAATTTATGATGTGAGGGGGGGGCAGTGGAGGGTGTATCTATGATGTGTGCATATGTATGGTGTATATGCATGGTGCGAGTGTATATGTGTATGATGTATCTGTGATGTGTGTATGTAATTTATAATGTGGGGGGGCAGTGGCGGGTGTATGTATGATGTGTGCATATGTATGGTGTATATGTATGGTGCGAGTGTATATGTGTATGATGTATCTGTGATAAGTGTAAGTAATTTATGATGTGGGGGGGGGCAGTGGCGGGTGTATGTATGATGTGTGCATATGTATGGTGTATATGTATGGTGCGAGTGTATATGTGTATGATGTATCTGTGATGTGTGTATGTAATTTATAATGTTGGGGGGGGCAGTGGCGGGTGTATGTATGATGTGTGCATATGTATGGCGTATATGTATGGTGCGAGTGTATATGTGTATGATGTATTTGTGATGTGTGTATGTAATTTATGATGTGGGGGGGCAGTGGCGGGTGTATGTATGATGTGTGCATATGTATGGTGTATATGTATGGTGCGAGTGTATATGTGTATGATGTAACTGTGATGTGTGTATGTAATTTATGATGTGGAGGGGCAGTGGCGGGTGTATGTATGATGTGTGCATATGTATGGTGTATATGTATGGTGCGAGTGTATATGTGTATGATGTATCTGTGATGTGTGTATGTAATTTATGATGTGGGGGGGGCAGTGGCGGGTGTATGTATGATGTGTGCATATGTATGGTGTATATGTATTGTGCGAGTGTATATGTGTATGATGTATCTGTGATGTGTGTATGTAATTTATGATGTGAGGGGGGGCAGTGGAGGGTGTATCTATGATGTGTGCATATGTATGGTGTGTATGCATGGTGCGAGTGTATATATGTGTATGATGTATCTGTGATGTGTGTATGTAATTTATAATGTGGGGGGGCAGTGGCGGGTGTATGTATGATGTGTGCATATGTATGGTGTATATGTATGGTGCGAGTGTATATGTGTATGATGTATCTGTGATATGTGTATGTAATTTATGATGGGGGGGGGGGGGGCAGTGGCGGGTGTATGTATGATGTGTGCATATGTATGGTGTATATGTATGGTGCGAGTGTATATGTGTATGATGTATCTGTGATGTGTGTATGTAATTTATGATGTGGGGGGGCAGTGGCGGGTGTATGTATGATGTGTGTATATGTATGGTGTATATGTATGGTGCGAGTGTATATGTGTATGATGTATCTGTGATGTGTGTATGTAATTTATGATGTGAGGGGGGGGGCAGTGGAGAGTGTATCTATGATGTGTGCATATGTATGGTGTATATGCATGGTGTGAGTGTATATGTGTATGATGTATCTGTGATGTGTGTATGTAATTTATAATGTGGGGGGCAGTGGCGGGTGTATGTATGATGTGTGCATATGTATGGTGTATATGTATGGTGCGAGTGTATATGTGTATGATGTATCTGTGATGTGTGTATGTAATTTATGATGTGGGGGGGGGCAGTGGCGGGTGTATGTATGATGTGTGCATATGTATGGTGTATATGTATGGTGCGAGTGTATATGTGTATGATGTATCTGTGATGTGTGTATGTAATTTATGATGTGGGGGGGGGCAGTGGCGGATGTATGTATGATGTGTGCATATGTATGGTGTATATGTATGGTGCGAGTGTATATGTGTATGATGTATCTGTGATGTGTGTATGTAATTTATGATGTGGGGGGGGGCAGTGGCGGGTGTATGTATGATGTGTGCATATGTATGGTGTATATGTATGGTGCGAGTGTATATGTGTATGATGTATCTGTGATGTGTGTATGTAATTTATGATGTGGGGGGGGGCAGTGGAGGGTGTATCTATGATGTGTGCATATGTATGGTGTATATGCATGGTGCGAGTGTATATGTGTATGATGTATCTGTGATGTGTGTATGTAATTTATGATGTGGGGGGGGCAGTGGCGAGTGTATGTATGATGTGTGCATATGTATGGTGTATATGTATGGTGCGAGTGTATATGTGTATGATGTATCTGTGATGTGTGTATGTAATTTATGATGTGAGGGGGGGGCAGTGGAGGGTGTATCTATGATGTGTGCATATGTATGGTGTATATGCATGGTGCGAGTGTATATGTGTATGATGTATCTGTGATGTGTGTATGTAATTTATAATGTGGGGGGGCAGTGGCGGGTGTATGTATGATGTGTGCATATGTATGGTGTATATGTATGGTGCGAGTGTATATGTGTATGATGTATCTGTGATATGTGTAAGTAATTTATGATGTGGGGGGGGGGCAGTGGCGGGTGTATGTATGATGTGTGCATATGTATGGTGTATATGTATGGTGCGAGTGTATATGTGTATGATGTATCTGTGATGTGTGTATGTAATTTATAATGTTGGGGGGGCAGTGGCGGGTGTATGTATGATGTGTGCATATGTATGGTATATATGTATGGTGCGAGTGTATATGTGTATGATGTATCTGTGATGTGTGTATGTAATTTATGATGTGAGGGGGGGGCAGTGGAGGGTGTATCTATGATGTGTGCATATGTATGGTGTATATGCATGGTGCGAGTGTATATGTGTATGATGTATCTGTGATGTGTGTATGTAATTTATAATGTGGGGGGGCAGTGGCGGGTGTATGTATGATGTGTGCATATGTATGGTGTATATGTATGGTGCGAGTGTATATGTGTATGATGTATCTGTGATAAGTGTAAGTAATTTATGATGTGGGGGGGGGCAGTGGCGGGTGTATGTATGATGTGTGCATATGTATGGTGTATATGTATGGTGCGAGTGTATATGTGTATGATGTATCTGTGATGTGTGTATGTAATTTATAATGTTGGGGGGGCAGTGGCGGGAGTATGTATGATGTGTGCATATGTATGGCGTATATGTATGGTGCGAGTGTATATGTGTATGATGTATTTGTGATGTGTGTATGTAATTTATGATGTGGGGGGGCAGTGGCGGGTGTATGTATGATGTGTGCATATGTATGGTGTATATGTATGGTGCGAGTGTATATGTGTATGATGTAACTGTGATGTGTGTATGTAATTTATGATGTGGAGGGGCAGTGGCGGGTGTATGTATGATGTGTGCATATGTATGGTGTATATGTATGGTGCGAGTGTATATGTGTATGATGTATCTGTGATGTGTGTATGTAATTTATGATGTGGGGGGGGCAGTGGCGGGTGTATGTATGATGTGTGCATATGTATGGTGTATATGTATTGTGCGAGTGTATATGTGTATGATGTATCTGTGATGTGTGTATGTAATTTATGATGTGAGGGGGGGGCAGTGGAGGGTGTATCTATGATGTGTGCATATGTATGGTGTATATGCATGGTGCGAGTGTATATGTGTATGATGTATCTGTGATGTGTGTATGTAATTTATAATGTGGGGGGGCAGTGGCGGGTGTATGTATGATGTGTGCATATGTATGGTGTATATGTATGGTGCGAGTGTATATGTGTATGATGTATCTGTGATGTGTGTATGTAATTTATGATGTGGGGGGGGGCAGTGGCGGGTGTATGTATGATGTGTGCATATGTATGGTGTATATGTATGGTGCGAGTGTATATGTGTATGATGTATCTGTGATGTGTGTATGTAATTTATGATGTGGGGGGGGCAGTGGCGGATGTATGTATGATGTGTGCATATGTATGGTGTATATGTATGGTGCGAGAGTACATGTGTATGATGTATCTGTGATGTGTGTATGTAATTTATGATGTGGGGGGGCAGTGGCGGGTGTATGTATGATGTGTGCATATGTATGGTGTATATGTATGGTGCGAGTGTATATGTGTATGATGTATCTGTGATGTGTGTATGTAATTTATGATGTGGGGGGGGGCAGTGGCGGATGTATGTATGATGTGTGCATATGTATGGTGTATATGTATGGTGCGAGTGTATATGTGTATGATGTATCTGTGATGTGTGTATGTAATTTATGATGTGGGGGGGGCAGTGGCGGGTGTATGTATGATGTGTGCATATGTATGGTGTATATGTATGTTGCGAGTGTATATGTGTATGATGTATCTGTGATGTGTGTATGTAATTTATGATGTGGGGGGGCAGTGGCGGGTGTATGTATGATGTGTGCATATGTATGGTGTATATGTATGGTGCGAGTGTATATGTGTATGATGTATCTGTGATGTGTGTATGTAATTTATGATGTGGGGGGGCAGTGGCGGGTGTATGTATGATGTGTGCATATGTATGGTGTATATGTATGGTGCGAGTGTATATGTGTATGATGTATCTGTGATGTGTGTATGTAATTTATGATGTGGGGGGGCAGTGGCGGGTGTATGTATGATGTGTGCATATGTATGGTGTATATGTATGGTGCGAGTGTATATGTGTATGATGTATCTGTGATGTGTGTATGTAATTTATGATGTGGGGGGGCAGTGGCGGGTGTATGTATGATGTGTGCATATGCATGGTGCGAGTGTATATGTGTATGATGTATCTGTGATGTGTGTATGTAATTTATAATGTGGGGGGGCAGTGGCGGGTGTATGTATGATGTGTGCATATGTATGGTGTATATGTATGGTGCGAGTGTATATGTGTATGATGTATCTGTGATGTGTGTATGTAATTTATGATGTGGGGGGGCAGTGGAGGGTGTATCTATGATGTGTGCATATGTATGGTGTATATGCATGGTGCGAGTGTATATGTGTATGATGTATCTGTGATGTGTGTATGTAATTTATGATGTGGGGGGGGGCAGTGGCGGGTGTATGTATGATGTGTGCATATGTATGGTGTATATGTATGGTGCGAGTGTATATGTGTATGATGTATCTGTGATGTGTGTATGTAATTTATGATGTGGGGGGGGGCAGTGGCGGGTGTATGTATGATGTGTGCATATGTATGGTGTATATGTATGTTGCGAGTGTATATGTGTATGATGTATCTGTGATGTGTGTATGTAATTTATGATGTGGGGGGGGCAGTGGCGGGTGTATGTATGATGTGTGCATATGTATGGTGTATATGTATGGTGCGAGTGTATATGTGTATGATGTATCTGTGATGTGTGTATGTAATTTATGATGTGGGGGGGCAGTGGCGGGTGTATGTATGATGTGTGCATATGTATGGTGTATATGTATGGTGCGAGTGTATATGTGTATGATGTATCTGTGATGTGTGTATGTAATTTATGATGTGGGGGGGCAGTGGCGGGTGTATGTATGATGTGTGCATATGTATGGTGTATATGTATGTTGCGAGTGTATATGTGTATGATGTATCTGTGATGTGTGTATGTAATTTATGATGTGGGGGGGCAGTGGCGGGTGTATGTATGATGTGTGCATATGTATGGTGTATATGTATGGTGCGAGTGTATATGTGTATGATGTATCTGTGATGTGTGTATGTAATTTATGATGTGGGGGGGCAGTGGCGGGTGTATGTATGATGTGTGCATATGTATGGTGTATATGTATGGTGCGAGTGTATATGTGTATGATGTATCTGTGATGTGTGTATGTAATTTATGATGTGGGGGGGGCAGTGGCGGGTGTATGTATGATGTGTGCATATGTATGGTGTATATGTATGGTGCGAGTGTATATGTGTATGATGTATCTGTGATGTGTGTATGTAATTTATGATGTGGGGGGGGGCAGTGGCGGGTGTATGTATGATGTGTGCATATGTATGGTGTATATGTATGGTGCGAGTGTATATGTGTATGATGTATCTGTGATGTGTGTATGTAATTTATGATGTGGGGGGGGGGCAGTGGCGGATGTATGTATGATGTGTGCATATGTATGGTGTATATGTATGGTGCGAGAGTATATGTGTATGATGTATCTGTGATGTGTGTATGTAATTTATGATGTGGGGGGGCAGTGGCGGGTGTATGTATGATGTGTGCATATGTATGGTGTATATGTATGGTGCGAGTGTATATGTGTATGATGTATCTGTGATGTGTGTATGTAATTTATGATGTGGGGGGGGGCAGTGGCGGATGTATGTATGATGTGTGCATATGTATGGTGTATATGTATGGTGCGAGTGTATATGTGTATGATGTATCTGTGATGTGTGTATGTAATTTATGATGTGGGGGGGGCAGTGGCGGGTGTATGTATGATGTGTGCATATGTATGGTGTATATGTATGTTGCGAGTGTATATGTGTATGATGTATCTGTGATGTGTGTATGTAATTTATGATGTGGGGGGGCAGTGGCGGGTGTATGTATGATGTGTGCATATGTATGGTGTATATGTATGGTGCGAGTGTATATGTGTATGATGTATCTGTGATGTGTGTATGTAATTTATGATGTGGGGGGGCAGTGGCGGGTGTATGTATGATGTGTGCATATGTATGGTGTATATGTATGGTGCGAGTGTATATGTGTATGATGTATCTGTGATGTGTGTATGTAATTTATGATGTGGGGGGGGGCAGTGGCGGATGTATGTATGATGTGTGCATATGTATGGTGTATATGTATGGTGCGAGTGTATATGTGTATGATGTATCTGTGATGTGTGTATGTAATTTATGATGTGGGGGGGGCAGTGGCGGGTGTATGTATGATGTGTGCATATGTATGGTGTATATGTATGTTGCGAGTGTATATGTGTATGATGTATCTGTGATGTGTGTATGTAATTTATGATGTGGGGGGGCAGTGGCGGGTGTATGTATGATGTGTGCATATGTATGGTGTATATGTATGGTGCGAGTGTATATGTGTATGATGTATCTGTGATGTGTGTATGTAATTTATGATGTGGGGGGGCAGTGGCGGGTGTATGTATGATGTGTGCATATGTATGGTGTATATGTATGGTGCGAGTGTATATGTGTATGATGTATCTGTGATGTGTGTATGTAATTTATGATGTGGGGGGGCAGTGGCGGGTGTATGTATGATGTGTGCATATGCATGGTGCGAGTGTATATGTGTATGATGTATCTGTGATGTGTGTATGTAATTTATGATGTGGGGGGGGCAGTGGCGGGTGTATGTATGATGTGTGCATATGTATGGCGTATATGTATGGTGCGAGTGTATATGTGTATGATGTATTTGTGATGTGTGTATGTAATTTATGATGTGGGGGGGCAGTGGCGGGTGGATGTATGATGTGTGCATATGTATGGCGTATATGTATGGTGCGAGTGTATATGTGTATGATGTATCTGTGATGTGTGTATGTAATTTATGATGTGGGGGGGGCAGTGGCGGGTGTATGTATGATGTGTGCATATGTATGGTGTATATGTATGGTGCGAGTGTATATGTGTATGATGTATCTGTGATGTGTGTATGTAATTTATGATATGGGGGGGGGGGGGCACTGCCGCCACAGCCAGTTGTGCCATCTAGTTTTTTATTTTTAGTGTCTTCTGGCCACCCGCACTGAATTGCACCCCCAGAATCCCGCCCCCTTAATACTCACCCGCCGACCAAGAGCCCCACGGATGCAGGCAAACACATCCGAACCAAAACTACAACTCCCAGCATGTTGCACCATAACCTAAACTGTTGAACTATAAAGTGCAACATGCTGGGAGTTGTAGTGTTGGTTCGGGTCAGCTGCAGAGCCATAGGCTGCATCAGGGCATGCTGGGTGTTGTAGTTACTAACTGCAATTCCCAGTATTCCCTGACACAGCCTATGGCTCTGCAGCTGACATGAACCAAAACTACAACTCCCAGCATGTTCCACAATAACCTTAACTGTACTACTATACAGTGCAACATGCCGCAACACCCAAACAACCATAGGCTGCATCAGGGCATGCTGGGAGTTGTAGTAATCTAGTAACTAAATGCAACTTCCAGCATTTTCTGACACAAAATGCACCACACAAACTGGAGAAGCAGAACCCCCCCCCCCCCCCCCCAGTAACACATAAGTCCCTATGAAGACTGAAAAATAGTGATTAAAATATTTGAAAAAGTGTGTATATATGTGAATAAGCCCCTTTCCTAATAAAAGTTTCCAATTTTCTTTAAATAAAAATAATGTACAAAAATAAACATGAGTGGTGTCTCTGCATGTGGAAATATCCAGACTATTAAAATATGATGTTAATTAAACCGTACGGTGAACGGTGTAAATGTAAAAGAATAGTCCAGAATTGTTAATTTTTGGTCACTTCATATGAGAAATTTTTTATGGTGATCAAAAAGTTACATCTAGACTTTTCTGTGGTTGCCTCGGGTGTAAGAGGAGCTACAGCTATCCCACCTCTAATACCCTGTCATGCTGCGATCACCTATTAAACCATTAGATCACCGCTGTCAGCAGTGTCTAAAGGAATCTTATATCCATCCCTGGTGGTCTAGTGGGGGGGATCAGACTATTTTGGTCGAAATTATTTTGTTTACCAGGACAAGTGGATTGTGTTCCGCTTTAGTCCCTTGGACAAGTAGTTTTTTTTTAAATTTCCACACCCCTGCTCACATTAGGTAGCCATAGCCCCCCCCCCCAAACACACACACACACAGACACACACACAGACAAACTTACCTGCCCTGCACAGCGCTTCTCCTCTCCAGCGGCGGCCTGACGAGTGACGTCACTGACGTCCTCCTGAGTGGGTCTGCAGAAGTACGTCACTTGTGCGACGTCCCTCGTCAGACCCCGGTCGGCCGGAGGCAGACTCACTGTCTAAAGTGCCCGCTGCGCTATTATACCCCGCAGATGCTTTAGAACAGTGAGCAGCGGCGCCAACCCTACCATGAACCTACTAGGCACAAAAAATAAAGGGGGCAGCAAAATGCCGCCCCTGAAAAGTGACACCTGGAATGGGTCCCTGTACTGTGACATCACTCTGTATATTATCCCTGTACTGTGACATCACTCTGTATATTATCCCTGTACTGTGACATCACTGTTTATTATTCCTGTACTGTGACATCACTGTGTGTATTATCTCTGTACTGTGACATCACTGTGTATTATCCCTGTACTGTGACATCACTGTGTGTATTATCGCTGTACTGTGACATCACTGTGTGTATTATCTCTGTACTGTGACATCACTGTGTATTATCCCTGTACTGTGACATCACTGTGTATTATCCCTGTACTGTGACATCACTGTGTATTATCCCTGTACTGTGACATCACTGTGTATTATCCCTGTGCTGTGACATCACTGTGCATTATCCCTGTACTGTGACATCACTGTGTGTATTATTTCTGAACTATAACATCACTGTGTGTTATCTCTATACTGCAACATCACTGTTGATACTTACACTGCACTGTGACATCACTGTATATATTAAGCCTGTATACCCTAATGTCACTGTACATATTTACCTTGCACTGCGAGTGACAATACAGGGTAAATATGCACAGTTCAGAGTTAATATAAACAGTAATGTCTCTGTACAGGGACAATAAACAGTTTTGCCACTACAGGGTTAATAAACGCAGTGTTGTCACAGTAGGGGGTAACTATACAGTGATGTCATTGTACCGGGAAAATATACACAGTGAAGTCAGCATTCAAGAATAATAAACTGTGATGTCACTACAGGGTTGTTATACACAGTGACATCAAATTACAGGATGAAGCACAGTGATGTCACAGTTTATGAAGCACAGTGATCAAAAACTACAAATTGACCCAATAAGGGGCTAAGAGGCCAAAACAATATAATTATCCAAACCCCAAGGCCGCAGCCTGGGGTGCAAAACACCTCAAATTACTCCCCCCCTAAAACATAACTTTTAATTGTGTATATATTAAAAGATAACAAATCCAGAAGGTGATGATTAAAAATACAGTGTCACATGGGAGAATAATATAGTTATTTGAGCAACATTACTCCAGTGTTCGGGGCTCTGCAGAAGCCCAACATCCCAATTGTTAAAAACACAAAATTGCCGCCTCTACATGTTTCGCCGTCACCACGGCGTTCTCAAGAGGCAATATGTGCCAACAACACTCCAAAATGGCGGCAGGGGGTATTTATAGACCATCCCCCTATCATCATCAGTCAGCGACATCCATATCCAGCCTATCCCAGATATCCTAGTATTACTCCAATCATGATTCAATATATGAATCACTTCCCAGGTACTCCCGCTGTTGGGGACCAATTTTGTGTTTTTAAAGGAGTAGTCCAGTGGTGATTCAGTGGTGAGCAAATTATCCCCTATCCTAAGGATAGGGGATAAGTTGCAGATCGCGGGGGGTCCGACCCCTGGGGCCCCCCGCGATCTCCTGTAGGGAGCCCCGACAGCCTGCTGGAAGGGGGCGTGTCGACCTCCGCACGAGGCGGCGGCCGACACGCCCCCTCAATACAACTCTATGGCAGAGCCGAAGCGCTGCCTTCGGCAATCTCCGGCTCTGCCATAGAGATGTATTGAGGGGGCGTGTCGGCCGCCGCCTCGTGCGGGGGTCGACACCCGCTATCTCGGCGGAGAGCCGGGGCCCCGTACAGAGAGATCGCAGGGGGCCCCAGCGGTCGGACCCCCCGCGATCTCAAACTTATCCCCTATCCTTAGGATAGGGGATAAGTTTTTCACCACTGGACTACCCCTTTAATAAGAAGCACAGTGATGTCACAGAGACTACAGAATGTACAACTGTACGTATGATAAAGATGGCGGGATGCTATCGAAACGTCACACATACATGGGGGAATAAAACACTTTGTTTTTGCACCTTATCTGGGAGTGCCGCTGGATCTTTAGTTTTGTAGATAGATAGATAGATGATATATAGATAGATAGATAATAATAGATATGAGATAGATAGATCATAGATATGAGATAGATAATAGATAGGAGATAGATAGATATGAGATAGATAGATAGATGATAGATACTATCTCTTTCTAGCTATCTATCTAAAACAAATAAAAAGGTCACAACCAAAATCCAGAAATTAGAGAGAAGTCGGGGTGCCCGCATACTTGGAACCTGGGTCCACTGGTTCCTCAATCCAGACAAAGAACAATATGATGCAACACGCCACAAGTTTGCAGAAAATGGTGGTTTATTCCATCATGTGCATAGTCCATAGTCCATGCACATGATGGAATAAACCACCATTTTCTGCAAACTTGTGGCGTGTTGCATCATATTGTTCTTTATCTATCTTTCTTTCTATATCCTATCTATCTATATCATATCAATCTATATCTATCATATCCATCTATCTCCTATCTATCTATCTATCTATCTATCTATATCATATATATCTATCATCTATCTATCTATCTATCTATCTATCTATCTATCATCTATTTATCTATCTATCTATCTATCTCATATCTATCTATATATCCATCTATTTATGTATCTATCTATCTATATATCATCTATCTATCTCTCATATCTATCTTTCATCTATCTCTCATTTATTTGAGATATATATGAGATAGATAGATAAATAGAAAGATAGATAGATAGATAGATAGATACATAAATAGATAGATGGATATAGATAGATGGATAGATAGATATATATGAGATAGATAGATAGATAGATAGATATGATATAGATAGATAGATATGAGATAGATAGATAGATACATAAATAGATAGATGGATATAGATAGATTGATATATATATATATCTATATACGAGATAGATAGATAGATATTATATAGATAGATAGATATGAGATAGATGGATAGATAGATAGATGATTGATAGATCAGTGACTCCCAACTAGGAGGGCCTCCAGCTGTTGCAAAACCACAACTCCCAGTATGCTCATAAAGCCAAAGGAATGCTGGGAGTTGTAGTTTTGCAACAGCTGGAGGCCCCCTGGTTGGGAAACTGATCTATCTATCTTTCTCCTATCTATCTATATCATATAAATTTATCTATATCATATCCATCTATCTATATCATATCCATCTATCTCCTATCTATCTATCTGTCTATATCATATCTATCTATCATCTATCTATCGATCTGTCTATCATCTATCTATCCATCTATTTACCGTATGTATCTTTCTATATATCATCTCTCTATCTATATATCATCTATTTATCTATCTATCTCTCATATCTATCTAGCTATCTCTCGTCTATCTATCTCTCATCTATCTGAGTTAGATAGATAGATAGATATGAGATAGATAGATAGATGAGAGATAGATAGATATGAGAAAGATAGATAGATGCATAAATAGATGGATATAGATAGATGGATGGATAGATATGAGATAGATAGATAGATAGATAGAGAGATAGGAGATTGATAGATAGATATTAGATAGATAGATGCATAAATAGATGGATATAGATAGATGGATGGATAGATATGAGATAGATAGATAGATAGGAGATTGATAGATAGATAGATAGATCAGTGTTCCCCAACCTGGGGGCCTCCAGCTGTTGCAAAACTACAACTCCCAGTATGCTCATAAAGCCAAAGCAATGCTGGGAGTTGTAGTTTTGCAACAGCTGGAGGCCCCCTGGTTGGGAAACACTGAACAACCTCCCACTGTCTCCCGAACTACAACTTTCCCCCTCTCCCCCAAGCAAGTTACTTACTTTAAAAGGGCAGCATCAGCAGTGGGCACTGGGCAGGTAAGTCTTCCATACTGGTGGTGTCCGGGCCTGTATACACACAGCGGGCCTGCTCCACAAGGTCCAGCAGCAGCATACAGGGGAGTGAGAGAGGGGGAGGAGCTTCCTGTCTGCTCTTCCCAGTCTGCATAGCGCGGCCCCTGCGTGGTGACAGAGCTGCTGGCTGAAGATTTATTAAATAAAAGGATGGCGGAGTAGATGGCTCCGGGGGGCGGGGGGTGCAGCGGGGGCTCGGGCCCCTTACTGGTGAACTAGCTGTACCCCCCTGAGGGCCATAAGAGCTGCTAGTGACCTACTGCTGCTAGGGGAGGCACAAGGGGGGGCCAATCATGATGTAGGGGGGGCCGTGGCCCCTTCTGCCCCCCCCCCCCTAGAGATGCCACTGGGCCGCCTGCAGGGGTGGTTGAACGCAGCATCCATCCGGGTGCTGTCAAACTTGCTGTGGTCGGGGAGTATGCGGTGGTATGTGGCCTAATGCTGGCCTCTGGGGCCGGACCTGGAGAGGGCAGCGGGCCCCCTCTCACGCTGCGCCCCTGTGCAGCTGAACCGGCTGCACAGTTCGTCTGTTTTCTCTCTGAGGTGGGGGGGGGGGGGGTTCAGGAGGTCTTTCAGCAGCCCTTTCTCCGATCAGCAGCAGTTTCTATAGCAGGCGACCAGCCCCAGCAGCCCTTTCTCCAATCAGCAGCAGTTTCTATAGCAGGCGACCAGCCCCAGCAGCCCTTTCTCTTAAAGTGGCAGAGGATCAGCAGGGGCTGGTCGGGCGCAGCGCTGGGGCTCGCCGCCTGCTGGCAGGATGGAACTGGAACTGCTGTATTAAACTTCAATCCCGGCGGTCTTCCGGAGAGTGAGGAGTAACTTGCGCTAGTCGGGTCCCTGAGCGAGGCCCCCCATTAACGCGAGAACTGAGGCGGTGGCCTATTATGCTAGAGCCACCTCTGCTGTCAGTTGGCCAGCCTGCTGCAGTCAGCCCAGGAAGCCTCATTGCTTCCGGCACGGCCAGTCTTGCGGCTGGCCGTGCGACAACCACTGTCAGGGGCCGGGCCAAGAACTCTTCTTTAACATGGTGCGGCCGGTGCATTGCCATAGAATGAGATGGTCCGCCTCCATCACATCCTATTGGCTCACTCTTGTCACATGACATATTTAAACGTGACACATCGATGCGCACAGCAGTGTCAGTTTGGCTATCACAGGGAGAGGATCTCCTCTCCCTGTGATAGCTGAAGCTGCACGGAGCTCTCATGGCCTCTGTGGCCCGACAGAAGTTCACACATTTACGCAGCTCATACGGCTGGCTCATATACATTTACTGTTGATCCACAGCGCTATCGGGATCCCGATGCCCGAAGGCGCTGTCATCAGTGTGCGTCCCCGCGAGCGCCCCCCGCCCGCAGCTCTACTCCCCGTCCCCCGCAGCTCTACTCCCCGTCCCCCGCAGCTCTACTCCCCGTCCCGTTAACGCTCAGGGAGCGGGGAACAGAAAGTAGAGCATCGGGCGCAGGTTAAGTTATTTGTGTAGTACTGCGCATGCGCAGTACTACTTTACCTGCACCCGATGCTCTACTTTCTGTTCCCCGCTCCCTGAGCGTTAACGGGACGGGGAGTAGAGCTGCAGGGGACGGGGAGTAGAGCTGCGGGGCGCTCGCGGGGACGCACACTGATGACAGCGCCATCGGGCATCGGGATCCCGATAGCGCTGTGGATCAACAATACATGTAATAATAGAGTAAGTGTATATGAGCCAGCCTTATGAGCTGCGTACATGTGTGAACTTCTGTCGGGCAACAGAGGCCATGAGAGCTCCGTGCAGCTTCAGCTATCATAGGGAGAGGAGATCCTCTCCCTGTGATAGCCAAACTGACACTGCTGTGCGCATCGATGCGTGACGTTTAAATATGTCATGTGACAAGAGTGAGCCAATAGGATGTGATGGAGGCGGACCATCTCATTCTATGGCAAATCTCGTTCTACGGCAATGCACCGGCCATTCGGCAGTCAAGGTGATCGGCCCACCGGGGATTTTCCCGGTATCCCAGTCCAGCCTTGACTCTGGCTGGGTTGCAGTCACCCACCAGTACACACAGCAGACCCTAAACCCATATCATTATTGCTAAGCAGGAAGATGGGAGTCCATTTCACTCTGATGGACCATTTTTAAATGCAATCCATAACCTGGCTTTGGCAGGAACCCTTCTTACTCCTCCTACTTGCATTTGATACTGGGTTTAGGATCTGCATAGGAAACACACACACAAGCACACACTTACCTGTGTTGCCTGCTGACGCCTCCTTGGCTGTCCCCAAACGGTATAAAACCTACAGCCACGGGAAGCTGTAAGGATAGAGGACATACCTGTATCCTATTGGACTCACTTGTCTTGGTTAAATCCAGCTTATTTGACAACCTATGGTGCTGCTGCTTCTGCTCATGGCAGTGCTGCTTCTGACAAGGCTGTTCTTTGGTCGGCCTAGGCGACATCACAATCTCCATGGTTACATACACAACAAAGGTCAGATGTTGTTTACACCTGGCCATGCCAGTGGTATTGAGTAGCATATCACAGTGCTAAGGGTCCTGGATGCAACAATCTTTCAATGGGGAATAGCCGCACTGAGTTTGTCAAGTGCACCCATGTTTGCAACTCCAACAATACACACGTATGTATGTATGTATGTATGTATGTATGTATATCTATATATCTGTCTGTCTATCTATCTATCCATCTATCTCTATATATATTTATCTCTCTCTCTCTCTATATGTATATATATCTATATTTTTTTTTTCTTTTAAATATATATATATATATATATATATATATATATATATATATATATATACATATACATATATATAGAGAGAGAGAGATGGAAATACTTTTTTAAACATGTTTTCACCTTTTTTTTTTACCTTCTTATTTTTTTCTTCTCTCCATGTTTTCCTTCTTTCCTCCTTTTTTCCTATGCTGCTGCTTCTTATTTTTCTTCTTTTTCAGACCCTATCATTGCACTATTGCTTATTCAATACCACCAGCAGATGGAGACACTATATTGCAACATTAGTTGTGAGCAGCAGGTTGTACAAACAAATGCCTCATAGCTGATGTCATATCCATTATTGCAATGGATGGCTGGCTGGCTGGCAACATTTGTTTTTATTATTCCAATACCACAGTACCAATGCATGGTCAATCAACAGCAATGACACCCCCATGTCAATTAACAAGATTCAGCACCCACTACCTGAAAGACAGCTACCTATCATGTCATGTCCAACCTGCACAGGTGTGCTGGTTGCTGAGCTTATTCAATTAAAGAGGACATTCAGCAGCAGCAGCAGTCCTGTGCCTGGTCGCTCCAACAGGAGCCAGACACAAGCGGCACCACCTATTGTCTTTTGCCTGCAGTAGGGGCCAACTGAACTAGCCAGCAAGCAGCTGCAGTAGCAGCAAATAAACAGGTAATCTTTCTTTCCAACACTAAAACCTGGTGGTGCACTTAATATATGCTACCAGATAGGGGACATATCAGAAATTAAACTGATATAAACTGACACCACATTTGATACCAGCCAAAAGGAAGGATAAAAAGTGATGACTGTGAAAGGGGAGGAACCAACGCTGTCCCCTTCATAAGCACCATCACTACTTGTAGGAAGGGAGGCTGGCTGGCAGCCTCCCATGCACACTCTAGCTGGGTGGCAGTCACCCACCAGTACACACAGCAGACCCTAAACCCATATCATTATTGCTAAGCAGGAAGATGGGAGTCCATTTCACTCTGATGGACCATTTTTAAATGCAATCCATAACCTGGCTTTGGCAGGAACCCTTCTTACTCCTCCTACTTGCATTTGATACTGGGTTTAGGATCTGCATAGGAAACACACACACAAGCACACACTTACCTGTGTTGCCTGCTGACGCCTCCTTGGCTGTCCCCAAACGGTATAAAACCAACAGCCACGGGAAGCTGTAAGGATAGAGGACATACCTGCATCCTATTGGACTCCCTTGTCTTGGTTAAATCCAGCTTATTTGACAACCTATGGTGCTGCTGCTTCTGCTCATGGCAGTGCTGCTTCTGACAAGGCTGTTCTTTGGTGGGCCTAGGCGACATCACAATCTCCATGGTTACATACACAACAAAGGTCAGATGTTGTTTACACCTGGCCATGCCAGTGGTATTGAGTAGCATATCACAGTGCTAAGGGTCCTGGATGCAACAATCTTTCAATGGGGAATAGCCGCGCTGAGTTTGTCAAGTGCACCCATGTTTGCAACTCCAGCAATACACACATATGTGTATCTATCTATCTATCTATCCATCTCTCTTTCTCTCTCTCTCTCTCTCTCTCTCTCTCTCTCTATATATATATATATTGTGAAGATTCCTCCTTGGGGATTAGCTCTGGGATCGTCCTGGTCACTTGCCACGGGACACGTTCCTCACAATAGCACCAGAGACCACAGTTCCGCATACAAGTGTGGCTCCTCGGCAGATTTATTTCCACAGGTTGCAGGTAAAACAAAACATAAACAGGAACAAAATAAAGTCCTAGACCGTCTGGTCACTGACTAGACATGTCAGCATGCCCTGACTACGAACTGGTGAGCTTCCCTCAGCCAGTTAAGCATGTGTCTCCTGCAACCTGTTACTCACAGTTCACACCACTTCTTGGACCACTCGTAGCGCCTTCTACGTGTTACCTAAACAGGGTCTGTGTGTCTCCCCCTCTAACAGCCAGCATACTGTTTCCAAGGGAGAGCCCCAACTATTCTGATTACTTTCCTTTTACACACACTTCCCCTTCCTGATACCTCATTAATCAGTCCACAGGTGGAACATTCTCCAGAGTTAGCGAGGGAAATACAGCCTTTCCTTGCCACACTGCCACAAATCTCCCCCCCCCCCCCCCCCCTCTGCTCAGACCACCGGGAAGGAGCACTTTTATTCAAAAGGCAGAGTCCAACTGCCTTTTCCTTTCCTTGGTCAACTTTTGTCCCACAGTCTCTGAAGTCCTTGACTTTTTTTTCCGGATTTTTACCAGCCACCAATTGCATGTCTCTCGGTCACACCTCTCCAGTACTAGGTTCTTCACCCTGGTGTGAGCAGGGTTCTTGAAATTAAGGAGAGAGAGGACCGATGCTTCTAACCTTTGTCTTCTTCTGGCTTGCCAGACCTCTGCCTCTGCTTCAGAGAATCTTTCAGTGGCTTCACCAACCATTGTCTTGTTCTCTGTAGCTTCAGAGGACCTCCGACACGGGTCGATCTCAGTTTCAACTTTAGAGTACTTCCCACCTGGTTTCACCACAGTTTTGACTTCAGTGCATTTCTCACATGGTTTCACTTCATCCCTTCCAGCTTTCGGCACCTCTTCCCTTCCAGCTTTCGGCACCAGTGGCACCAGCTTCCTCATATTTGGCTTCAGAGTCTTTGGCTCCTTCAGATTCTTGTCTGGAATCAGCTTCTACTACTGTTTGGCTCTTCACTGCAGCTTCTTCAGGCTTACTCTTCTCTTCACCTGTAGCTTCAGTTGTGCCATTCTCTTTACTCATAGCTTTTGAGGTTGACTCTGGTTTAGTTTCTGCTTCAGAGGATTTCTCTGCCTCAGCATTACCTTCAGAATTTTTGGTCTGCTCAGGTTCAGAGGATTTCCCGCCTGACTCCTCCTTAGTCTCCACTTCAGAGGATTTCACACCAGGTTTCTGCTCAGTCCTAGCTTCAGGGGACTTCTTACAGGGCTTCACCTCAATCTTAGCATTAGAGGACTTTTTACCGGGCTTCAGAGAAAGCATCCCTGTATCCCATAACTTCTGCCCCAGAAGCCTTTCTTGAGCCAATTCCCCCATAGCTTGGTCTCTGCTCTCTTTTAGGACTTCCTGGTCCTCTTCCTTTTTCTCACATTTTCGCTGCTTACACTGGAGCTTAGCGGACTTCATCCTCTCACTGTCAAGTAACTCTGTCAAGTCCCTGACAGTATCTTCCGAAGACAGCAATAGTTTCCTCAACTGTTCATTGTCCGCCAGCACAGCCACCTGCTCGTAGAGTTGCGCTCCCAGCAAAACCAAGGCAGCTACGTGGGACCTTCTGCGCATTTCGTTCTGCACTTCCAGGCTCTCTTTTAAGATCTTCATGTCATCTTCCAGCTTTATATATTTTAGCTGCTCACTCTTGAGCTTAGCAGAGTTCATCTTCTCACTGTCCAGCAACTGTTTCTTGGTCTTCTCTAACTCATTGATAAATTTTCCACTCTCACCAATCTGTTCAGATAGATCTGAGATCTCCTGTTGCAAGTTCTTGTTTTCATGTTTCAGAGTCTCAACTTGTTTCAGGGCCTCCTCATACTGCTCACGGAGCAAGTCATTGTCATGACGAGCAGATTGAAGAGCATGTGCAAGGGCATTCTTCGCCATGACTTCCTCCACAAGTTGTCTCTTAGCTTTAGAGACACTCTCCAGATTGCTGGCAAGAGCCTCAACTTCCATCTTCATTTCATTCTTCGTTTTTTCATGGCTACCAGCCTAGCCTTGTGATCACTCCACAGAGCCTGATATGCACCATGTAGAAGACTCACTTCTTCTTCCTTGAATGACATCCGCTTGGCCAGACTCTCCACTTCACTCTCCTTGCTGGTCACAAGACCCTGGGAGAGGGACAGTTCATCCTGCAGAGCCACAAACTCACTTCTGTGGTGCTCCATGACTTTTTCCAGCTGAAGCCTCGCTTCTTGCTCTTTCTTAAAGTCAGCAAGTGATTTGTCCTTCTCCTCTGTCAAGCGATGAACAGTGGTCCCTCAACATATGATATTAATTGGTTCCAGGAGAACCATCATATGTTGAAACCATCATATGTCGAGTACATATGTCTATGTAAAAATAGTAATTGGTTCTGGGGCCTCGGAACCATTGTATGTTGAATACATATCTCTATGGGAAACTGCTAATTGGTTCTGGGATGACCATTGTATGTGGAGTGTATGGGGAGTGTTTAACAAACCAGGGTGCCTCCAGCTGTTGCACAACTACAACTCCCAGCATGCATGTACAGCCATTGACTGTCTGGGCATTCTGGGAGTTATAGTTTTGCAACAGCTGGAGGCACACTGATAGGGAAACATTGATGTATGGGGTGTATAGTGTGTCTATGTATTGTATGTGATGTGTGACATCGCATACAGTACTGTACAGTTCTTTAAATACCTTCAGAGGGTGACAGAATGTCCTCCATTACGATCCTGCCGACTACAGCTCTATAGGAAAGGAAGGGGAGCGGCTCATTGGATGCCTGCAGCAAGATGCTGCAGGCTATTGGCTATGGCTGCAATGGGGGGGGCGGTGCTTACACGGAGCTAACAGTGGAAGCCTCCGTGAGTTAGCAGGACAGCATGTGAGTAACAGGAGGCAGAACGGGGCACACGGGGCACATTATACAACTGTCTGTCATTTGCTGAAGTTGTCAGCGCTGTCAGATAGCTGTTTGTACGATGGCCCCGACACACAGCAGCATCATATGTCGAGGCTGCCTTCAACATACAATGGGCTCTGAGAGGTCATCATATGTTGAAATGATCATATGTCGGGGCCATCATAAGTCGGGGGATCACTGTACCTCTTTTTCTTTTTCCATCAACTTCACAGAAACCATCTGCAGGGTTTCTTCCAGATTCTGGATCTGCTCCAGTATTTTTTCAAGGCCAGCTTGTCTTTTCCGAGACCTTTTACTGACAGCGGTCTCCTCACTCTCGCTGTTAGACCTTGAGACATCCTCTCGTCCTCTGTCAGACACTCGACCCAGCTCTTCTCCATCTCTAGATGAAGTCTCCCCCTTTTTTGGGGTTGTGGCCACTTGTGCCTCATTATTATCATCAACAAGAGGTGCCACTGACACCTGGCCCTCTTCCTCTCCCACCACGTTGGCAACTCAGGAGACTCTTGCTAAACATTCCCGTCGGACTGGAAATCCCTTGGTGGTAAGTTTGTTGCCCCTAGCAACAACTTCAATGACTCTGGGCACCAGCGAATCCAGGTGATTCCCAAACAGTTCCTCTGAACTTTCTCTTGGCTCCTTGGCAGACTTTTCTTTTATCTTGTCACAGTCTCTTCATGGCCTGGAAAAAACTATTAGGGCTCCTGGGTCTGCAACAATATGTGGTCCAGTGGTTCGACCTTCCTGGTTACGACCTCTCTCTAGTTCAGACACCACATCTTCTTCACTTAGGACTCTGTCTGTGACCGTAAGCGCAGCCCCCCAGCTCCACCGGTACTCTTTTCCGGAGTTTTGGTTTCTCCACAGCCATCTCTGTAGCTTCTTTTCCAGTCACCTCTTTATCTTGACTCGCGGACTGTTCTTCAGCTCCCCTAGTGGTCTGGCACACTCCCACCTGAGATATACCTAGGGTCTGCTGACACTCCCCGTCCTCAGCCTCTGTGGAGTTACTGTCCCCTGCTATGTGGTGTAAATCAAGTGTTGTGAGCCTATCAGGTGTTCTGCTCTAGTCACCTGACTATCTTCCCACAACTGCTGAAAAAATGGAAAATCCTTCCCCAGCACTGCTTCATACTCTTAGGAAGGCTCAATTGCAACCTTATGACTTATGGTAGCATAGGGAGTAGAAATACACACATTTACTGTTTTACACTACAGCAGGGTCTGGCTTTCTGCCGCTGGTCTTTACCAGACTTATTACAAATTTTGGATCTAACAAAACCATCATCTTTTTACCTTCTATTTCCAGCTCACAAAGGTTTTCTTTTGTCCTGTGAGAGGTGGCGACAATACTCTTTACATCGGAACACATTAACATAAGTGCTTCAAGAAAAACATTATCAGCCTGCATGGGTTCACAATATACAGCACCATTCACACAGTCCAGTAGAGAACCCCCAGTCCTCACTACTTCCGGAACCTTTGTGCGTGAACTCTGAGGTGCACTGTCAGCATTCCACAGCTGCCAGAAATACGGAAAGTCTCTGCCCAGTGCAATTTCCACTGTAAGTTCCGCACATACCTCCATCATATGGCTTACTGTCCCAAAACATGTATCAAAGGTAATTTGAATAGTCTTACTGGGCTCCGGGCGGGACTTCACAAATGGAATTATTTCTGGCATAATCCGAGATACAGTCTGGCAACAATCCAAGTTCACCCACAGTGGGATTCCGCCCACCAACAACTCACGGGACCTCGGCTTCATCTGGCGACCACCGGTTGTGGCCCACGTCGGTTGCCCCCAGCAACGGCCTGCCGATGTCCTTTTTCCAGGAAAAAAATCTCGATCCGTTGCCCCGAGCAATGCTCCTCCACAGACTCGCTCGCTCTCATACTTGGCTCGCTCGCATATCTGGCCTGCTCGCATGCATATCTGGCTCGTTCGCTTTCATATCTGGCTCGCTCGCATGCTCTCATGTCTCGCCTGCTTGCTCTCACGTCTCGCTCGCTCTCATATCTGGCTCGCTCGCTCACAAATCTGGCTCGCTCGCTCTCATATCTGGCTCACTCTCATATCTGGCTTGCTTGCTTGCTCTCATATCTGGCTCGCTCGCTCTCATGTCTGGCTCGCTCGCTTGCTCTCTTGTCTGGCTCGCTCTCATATCTGGCTAGCTCGCTTGCTCTCTTGTCTGGCTCGCTCTCTAATCTGGCTTGCTCTCATATCTGGCTAGCTCGCTCTCATATCTGGCTCGCTCGCTTGCTCTCATATCTGGCTCGCTCGCTTGCTCTCTTGTCTGGCTCGCTCTCTTATTTGGCTCCCTCACATATCTGGCTCGCTCGCTCTCACATCTGGCTCGCTCGCTTGCTCTCATATGTGGCTCGCTCGCTTGCTCTCTTGTCTGGCTCGCTCTCTTATCTGGCTCTCTTATCTGGCTCGCTTGCTTTCACATCTGGCTCGCTCGCTTGCTCTCATATCTGTCTCGCTCGCTTACTCTCATATCTGTCTCGCTCGCTTGCTCTCTTGTCTGGCTCGCTCTCTTATCTGGCTCGCATATCTGGCTCGCTCGCTCTCACCTCTGGCTCGCTCGCTTGCTCTCATATCTGGCTCTCTCGCTTGCTCTCTTGTCTGGCTCGCTCTCTTATCTGGCTCGCTCTCACATCTGGCTCGCTCGCTTGCTCTCTTGTCTGGCTTGCTCTCTCATCTGGCTCACTCGTTCTCATATCTGGCTCGCTCGCTTGCTCTCATGTCTGGCTCACTCGCTCTCATATCTGGCTCGCTCACTTGCTCTCATGTCTGGCTCACTCGCTCTCATATCTGGCTCGCTTGCTTGCTCTCTTGTCTGGCTCGCTCTCTTATATGGCTCGCTCGCATATCTGGCTCGCTCGCTCTCACATCTGGCTCGCTCTTGTCTGGCTCGCTCTCTTATCTGGCTCGCATATCTGGCTCGCTCGCTCTCATATCTGGCTCGCTCGCTTGCTCTCATGTCTGGCTCGCTCGCTCTAATATCTGGCTCGCTCGCTTGCTCTCATGTCTGGCTCGCTTGCTGTCATATCTGGTTCGCTCGCTTGCTCTCTTGTCTGGCTCGCTCTCTTATATGGCTCGCTCGCTCGCATATCTGGCTCACTCGCTTGCTCGCATATCTGGCTCGCTCGCTCTCACATCTGGTTTGCTCGCTTGTTCTCATATCTGGCTAGCTCGCTTGCTCTCATATCTGGCTCGCTTGCTCTCATGTCTGGCTCACTCGCATATCAGGCTCGCTCGCTTGCTCTCATATCTGGCTCGCTCGCTTGCTTAATTGCCTGGCTCGCTCTCTTATCTGCCTCGCTCTCTCTCACATCTGGCTCGCTCCCTTGCTCTCATATCTGGCTCGCTCTCTAATCTGTCTCACTCTCACATCTGGCTCGCTCGCTTGCTCTCATATCTGGCTCGCTCGCTTGCTCTCTTGTCTAGCTCGCTCTCTTATCTGGCTTGCTTGCTAACATATCTGGCTCGCTTACTTGCTCTCTTTTCTGGCTTGCTCTCTTATCTGGCTCGCTCGCTCTCATATCTGGCTCGCTCGCTTGCTCTCATGTCTAGCTCGCTCGCTCTCATATCTGGCTCGCTCGCTTGCTCTCTTGTCTGGTTCGCTCTCTTATCTGGCTCGCTCTCATATCTGGCTTGCTCGCTTGCTCTCATATCTGGCTCGCTCGCTTGCTCTCATATCTGGCTCGCTCACTTGCTCTCTTGTCTGGCTCGCTCTCTTATCTGGCTCGATCTCATATCTTGCTCGGTCGCTTGCTCTCATGTCTGGCTCACTCACTCTCATATCTGGCTAGCTCGCTTGCTCTATTGTCTGGCTCGCTCTCTTATCTGGCTCGCTCTCACATCTGGCTCGCTCGCTTGCTCTCTTGTCTGGCTCGCTCTCTTATCTTGCTCGCTCGCTCTCATATCTGGCTTGCTCGCTTGCTCTCATGTACGGCTCGCTCGCTCTCATATTTCGCTCGCTCAATTGCTCTCATGTCTGGCTCACTCGCTCTCATATCAGGCTCGCTCACTTACTCTCTTGTCTTGCTCGCTCTCTTATCTGGCTCGCTCGCTCTCATATCTGGCTGGCTCGCTTGCTCTCATATCTGGCTCGCTCGCATATCTGGATCGCTCGCTTGCTCTCATACCTGGCTCGCTCGCTTGCTTAATTGTCTGGCTCGCTCTCTTATCTGGCTCGCTCTCTCTCACATCTGGCTTGCTCTCATATCTGGCTCGCTCGCTGCTCTCTTGTCTGGCTCGCTCTCTTATCTGGCTCGCTCGCATATCTTACTCGCTCGCTCTCACATCTGGCTCGCTCGCTTGCTCTCATATCTGGCTCACTCTCTTTTCGCTCTCTTATCTGGCACGCTCTCATATCTAGCTTGCTCGCTTGCTCTCATATCTGGCTCGCTCGCTTGCTCTCATATCTGGCTCGCTCGCTTGCTCTATTGTCTGGCTCGCTCTCTTATCTGGTTCACTCGCATATCTGGCTAGCTCGCTTGCTCTCATATCTGGCTCGCTCGCTTGCACTATTGTCTGGCTCGCTCTTTTATCTGGTTCACTCGCATATCTGGCTCACTCGCTCTCAAATCTGGCTGGCTCGCTTGCTCTCATATCTGGCTAGCTCGCTTGCTCTCTTGTCTTGCTCGCTCTCTTATCTGGCTCTCTCTCATATCTGGCTGGCTCGCTTGCTCTCATATCTGGCTCGCTCGCTTGCTCTCATATCTGGCTCGCTTGCTCTCATGTCTGGCTCGCTCGCATATCTGGCTCGCTCGCTTGCTCTCATATCTGGCTCGCTCGCTTGCTTAATTGCCTGGCTCGCTCTCTTATCTGCCTCGCTCTCTCTCACATCTGGCTCGCTCGCTGCTCTCTTGTCTGACTCGCTCTCTTATCTGGCTCGCTCGCATATCTTGCTCGCTCGCTCTAACATCTGGCTCACTCGCTTGCTCTCTTGTCTGGCTCGCTCTCTAATCTGTCTCGCTCTCACATCTGGCTTGCTCGCTTGCTCTCATATCTGGCTCGCTCGCTTGCTCTCTTGTCTGGCTCGCTCTCTTATCTGGCTTGCTCGCTAACATATCTGGCTCGCTGGCTTGCTCTCTTGTCTGGCTCGCTCTCTTATCTGGCTCCCTCGCTTGCATAACTGGCTAGCTCGCTCTCATATCTGGCTTGTTCGCTTTCTCCCATATCTGGATCGCTCGCTCACATATCTGTCTCGCTCGCTTGCTCTCTTGTCTGGTTCTCTCTCTTATCTGGCTCGCTCTCATATCTGGCTTGCTCGCTTGCTCTCATATCTGTCTCGCTCGCTTGCTCTCATATCTGGCTCGCTCGCTTGCTCTCTTGTCTGGCTCGCTCTCTTATCTGGCTCCATCGCATATCTGGCTCGCTCGCATATCTGGCTCGCTCGCTCTCACATCTGATTTGCTCGCTTGTTCTCATATCTGGCTAGCTCGCTTGCTCTCTTGTCTGACTCACTCTCTTATCTGGCTCGCTCGCATATCTGGCTAGCTCGCTCTCATATCTGGCTCGCTCGCTTGCTCTCATATCTGTCTCGCTTGCTTGCTCTCAAATCTGGCTCGCTCGCTTGCTCTCTTGTCTGGCTCGCTCTCTTATTTGGCTCGCTCGCATATCTGGCTCGCTCACTCTCACATCTGGCTCGCTCGCTTGCTCTCATATCTGGCTCGCTCGCTTGCTCTCTTTTCTGGCTCACTCTCTTATCTGGCTCGCTCGCATATCTGGCTCGCTAGCTCTCACATCTGGCTCGCTCGCGTGCTCTCATATCTGGCTCGCTCGCTTGCTCTCTTGTCTGGCTCGCTCTCTTATCTGTCTCGCTCTCACATCTGGCTCGCTCGCTTGCTCTCATATCTGGCTCGCTCGCATGCTCTCTTGTCTGGCTCGCTCTCTTATCTGGCTTGTTCGCTCTCATATCTTGCTCGCTCGCTTGCTCTCATGTCTGGCTCGCTCACTCTCATATCTGTCTAGCTCGCTTGCTATCTTGTCTGGCTCGCTCTTTTATCTGGCTTGCTCTGACATCTGACTCGCTCGCTTGCTCTCTTGTCTGGCTCGCTCTCTTATCTGGCTCGCTCACTCTCATATCTGGCTTGCTCGCTTGCTCTCATGTATTGCTCGCTCGCTCTCATGTATTGCTCGCTCACTTGCTCTCATGTCTGGCTCACTCGCTCTCATATCTGGCTCGCTCGCTTACTCTCTTGTCTGGCTCTCTCACTTAAATGGCTCGCTCGCTCATCTGGCTAGCTCGCTCTCATGTGGCTCGCTCACTCTGATATCTCGCTCGCTTGCTCTCTTGTCTGGTTCGCTCTCTTATCTGGCTCGCTCTCATATCTGGCTTGCTCGCTTGCTCTCATATCTGGCTCGCTCGCTTGCTCTCATATGTGTCTCGCTCGCTTGCTCTCTTGTCTGGCTCGCTCGCATATCTGGCTCGCTCACTCTCACCTCTGGCTCGCTCGCTTGCTCTCATGTCTGGCTCGCTCGCTTGCTCTATTGTCTGGCTCACTCTCTTATCTGGCTCGCTCTCACATCTGGCTCGCTCGCTTGCTCTCTTGTCTGGCTCGCTCTCTTATCTGACTCGCTCGCTCTCATATCTGGCTCGCTCGCTTGCTCTCATGTCTGTCTCGCTCGCTCTCATATCTGGCTCGCTCGCTTGCTCTCTTGTCTGGCTCGCTCTCTTATATGGCTCGCTCGCATATCTGGCTCGCTCGCTCTCACATCTGGCTCGCTCGCTTGCTCTCTTGTCTGGCTCCCTCTCATCTGGCAAGCTTGCTCTCATATCTGGCTTGCTAGCTTGCTCTCTTGTCTGGCTAGCTCTCTTATTTGGCTCGCTCGCAAATCTGTCTCGCTCGCTCTCACATCTGGCTCGCTCGCTTGCTCTCATATCTGGCTCGCTCGCTTGCTCTCTTGTTTGGCTGGCTCTCTTATCTGGCTTGCTCTCACATCTGGCTCGCTCGCTTGCTCTCATATCTGGCTCGCTCGCTTGCTCTCTTGTCTAGCTCGCTCTCTTATCTGGCTCGCTCTCATATCTGGCTCGCTCGCTTGCTCTCATATCTGGCTCGCTCGCTTGCTCTCTTTTATGGCTCGCTCGCATATCTGGCTCGCTCGCTCTCACATCTGGCTCGCTCGCTTGCTCTCTTGTCTGGCTCGCTCTCTTATCTGGCTCGCTCGCATATCTGGCTCGCTCGCATATCTAGCTCCCTCGCTCTCAAATCTGGTTTGCTCGCTTGTTCTCATATCTGGCTAGCTCGCTTGCTCTCTTGTCTGGCTCATTCTCTTATCTGGCTCGCTCGCATATCTGGCTAGCTCGCTCTCATATCTGGCTCGCTCGCTTGCTCTCATATCTGACTCGCTCGCTTGCTCTCTTTTCTGGCTCACTCTCTTATCTGGCTCGCTCGCATATCTGGCTCGCTAGCTCTCACATCTGGCTCGCTCGCGTGCTCTCATATCTGGCTCGCTCGCTTGCTCTCTTGTCTGGCTCGCTCTCTTATCTGTCTCGCTCTCACATCTGGCTCGCTCGCTTGCTCTCATATCTGGCTCGCTCGCATGCTCTCTTGTCTGGCTCGCTCTCTTATCTGGCTTGTTCGCTCTCATATCTTGCTCGCTCGCTTGCTCTCATGTCTGGCTCGCTCACTCTCATATCTGTCTAGCTCGCTTGCTATCTTGTCTGGCTCGCTCTTTTATCTGGCTTGCTCTGACATCTGACTCGCTCGCTTGCTCTCTTGTCTGGCTCGCTCTCTTATCTGGCTCGCTCACTCTCATATCTGGCTTGCTCGCTTGCTCTCATGTATTGCTCGCTCGCTCTCATGTATTGCTCGCTCACTTGCTCTCATGTCTGGCTCACTCGCTCTCATATCTGGCTCGCTCGCTTACTCTCTTGTCTGGCTCTCTCACTTAAATGGCTCGCTCGCTCATCTGGCTAGCTCGCTCTCATGTGGCTCGCTCACTCTGATATCTCGCTCGCTTGCTCTCTTGTCTGGTTCGCTCTCTTATCTGGCTCGCTCTCATATCTGGCTTGCTCGCTTGCTCTCATATCTGGCTCGCTCGCTTGCTCTCATATGTGTCTCGCTCGCTTGCTCTCTTGTCTGGCTCGCTCGCATATCTGGCTCGCTCACTCTCACCTCTGGCTCGCTCGCTTGCTCTCATGTCTGGCTCGCTCGCTTGCTCTATTGTCTGGCTCACTCTCTTATCTGGCTCGCTCTCACATCTGGCTCGCTCGCTTGCTCTCTTGTCTGGCTCGCTCTCTTATCTGACTCGCTCGCTCTCATATCTGGCTCGCTCGCTTGCTCTCATGTCTGTCTCGCTCGCTCTCATATCTGGCTCGCTCGCTTGCTCTCTTGTCTGGCTCGCTCTCTTATATGGCTCGCTCGCATATCTGGCTCGCTCGCTCTCACATCTGGCTCGCTCGCTTGCTCTCTTGTCTGGCTCCCTCTCATCTGGCAAGCTTGCTCTCATATCTGGCTTGCTAGCTTGCTCTCTTGTCTGGCTAGCTCTCTTATTTGGCTCGCTCGCAAATCTGTCTCGCTCGCTCTCACATCTGGCTCGCTCGCTTGCTCTCATATCTGGCTCGCTCGCTTGCTCTCTTGTTTGGCTGGCTCTCTTATCTGGCTTGCTCTCACATCTGGCTCGCTCGCTTGCTCTCATATCTGGCTCGCTCGCTTGCTCTCTTGTCTAGCTCGCTCTCTTATCTGGCTCGCTCTCATATCTGGCTCGCTCGCTTGCTCTCATATCTGGCTCGCTCGCTTGCTCTCTTTTATGGCTCGCTCGCATATCTGGCTCGCTCGCTCTCACATCTGGCTCGCTCGCTTGCTCTCTTGTCTGGCTCGCTCTCTTATCTGGCTCGCTCGCATATCTGGCTCGCTCGCATATCTAGCTCCCTCGCTCTCAAATCTGGTTTGCTCGCTTGTTCTCATATCTGGCTAGCTCGCTTGCTCTCTTGTCTGGCTCATTCTCTTATCTGGCTCGCTCGCATATCTGGCTAGCTCGCTCTCATATCTGGCTCGCTCGCTTGCTCTCATATCTGACTCGCTCCCTTGCTCTCATTTCTGGCTTGCTCGCTTGCTCTCTTGTCTGGCTCGCTCTCTTATCTTGCTTGCTCGCATATCTGGCTCGCTCGCTCTCAAATCTGGCTTGCTCGCTCTCATATCTGGCTAGCTCGCTTGCTCTCTTGTCTTGCTCGCTCTCTTATCTGTCTCGCTCGCTCTCATATCTGGCTGGCTCGCTTATTCTCATATTTGGCTCGCTCGCTCTCATGTCTGGCTCGCTCGTATATCTGGATCGCTCGCTTGCTCTCATATCTGGCTCGCTCGCTTGCTTAATTGTCTGGCTCGCTCTCTTATCTGCCTCGCTCTCTCTCACATCTGGCTTGCTCAATTACTCTCTTATCTGTTTCGCTCTCACATCTGGCTCGCTCGCTTTCTCTCATATCTGGCTCGCTCACTTGCTCTCTTGTCTGGCTCGCTCTCTTATCTGGCTTGCTCGCTAACATATCTGGCTCGCTCGCTGCTCTCTTGTCTGGCTCGCTCTCTTATCTGGCTCGCTCGCATATCTGGCTCGCTCGCTCTCACATCTGGTTGGCTCGCTTGCTCTCATATCTGGCTCGATCGCTTGCTCTCTTGTCTGGCTTGCTTTCTTATCTGGCTCGCTCTAATATCTGGCTTGCTCGCTTGCTCTCATATCTGGCTCGCTCGCTTGCTCTCTTGTCTGTCTCGCTCTCTTTCATGGCTCGCTCGCATATGTGGCTCGCTCGCTCTCATATCTGGCTCGCTCACTTGCTCTCTTGTCTGGCTCGCTCTCTTATCTGGCTCGCTTGCTCTCATATCTGGCTCGCTCGCTTGCTCTCATGTCTGGCTCGCTCGCTCTCATATCTGGCTCGCTCACTTGCTCTCTTGTCTGGCTCGCTCTCTTATCTGGCTCGCTCTCATATCTGTCTGGCTCGCTTGCTTTCTTGTCTGGTTCGCTCTCTTATCTGGCACGCTCTCATATCTGGCTTGCTCGCTTGCTCTCATATCTGGCTCGCTCGCTTGCTCTCATATCTGGCTCGCTCGCTTGCTCTCTTGTCTGGCTCGCTCTCTTATCTGGCTCGCTCTCTTATCTGGCTCGCTCGCTCGCATATCTGGCTCGCTCGCTTGCTCTCATATCTGGCTCGCTCTCTCTCTTGTCTGGCTCGCTCTCTTATCTGGCTTGCTCGCATATCTGGCTCGCTCACTCCCACATCTGGCTCGCTCGCTTGTCCTCTTGTCTGGCTCGCTCTCTTATCTGGCTCGCTCGCTCGCATATATGGCTCGCTCGCTTGCTCTCATGTCTGGCTCGCTCGTTCTCATATCTGGCTCGCTGGCTTGCTCTCATTCCTTGCTTGCTCGCTCTCATATCTGGCTCGCTCGCTTGCTCTCTTGTCTGGCTCGCTCTCTTATCTGGCTCGCTCGTATATCTGGCTTGCTCGCTTGCTCTTATATCTGGCTCTCTTGCTCTCTTGTCTGTCTCGCTCTCTTATATGGCTCGCTCGCATATCTGGCTCGCTCGCTCTCACATCTGGCTCGTTCGCTTGCTCTCATATCTGGCTCGCTCGCTCGCTCTCCTGTCTGGCTCGCTCTCTTATCTGGCTCGCTCGCTCTCATATCTGGCTCGCTCGCTCGCTCTCCTGTCTGGCTCGCTCTCTTATCTGGCTCACTCGCTCGCATATCTGGCTCGCTCGCTCGCATATCTGGCTCACTCTCTTATCTGGCTCGCTCGCTCACATCTGGCTCGCTCGCTTGGTCTCATATCAGGCTTGCTCGCTTGCTCTCTTGTCTGGCTCGATCTCTTATCTGGCTCGCTCGCATATCTGGCTCGCTCGCTCACATCTGGCTCGCTCGCTTGCTCTCATATCTGGCTCGCTCGCTTGCTCTCTTGTCTGGCTCGCTCTCTTATCTGACTCGTTCGCATATCTGTCTCGCTCGCTCTCATATCTGGCACGCTCGCTTGCTCTCATGTCTGGCTCGCTCGCTCTCATATCTGGCTCGCTCGCTTGCTCTCATGTCTGGCTCGCTCTCTTATATGGCCCGCTCGCATATCTGGCTCGCTCGCTTGCTCTCATATCTGGCTCGCTCGCTTGCGCTCTTCTCTGGCTCGCTCTCTTATCTGGCCTGTTCGCTCGAAAATCTGGCTCGCTCGCTCGCAAATCTGGCTAGCTCGCTCTCATATCTGGCTCGCTCGCTCACATATCTGGCTCGCTCGCTTGCTCTCATGTCTGGTTTTGCTCGCTGTCATATCTGTCTCGCTCGCTTGCTCTCTTGTCTGGTTCGCTTTCTTATCTGGCACGCTCTCATATCTGGCTCACTCGCTTGCTCTCATATCTGGCTCGCTCGCTTGCGCTCATATCTGGCTCGCTCTCTTGCTCTCTTGTCTGGCTCGCTCGCTTGCTCCCTTGTCTGGCTCGTTCTCTTGCTCTCATATCTGGCTTGCTCGCTTGCTGAAATATCTGGCTCGCTCGCTTGCTCTCTTGTCTGGCTCGCTCTCTTATCTGGCTCGCTTGCTAGCATATCTGGCTCGCTCGCTTGCTCTCTTGTCTGGCTCGCTCTCTTATTTGGCTCGCTCGCATATCTGGCTCGCTCGCTCTCACATCTGGCTCGCTCGCTTGCTCTCATATCTGGCTCGCTCGCTTGCTCTCTTTTCTGGCTCACTCTCTTATCTGGCTCGCTCGCATATCTGGCTCGCTCGCTCTCACATCTGGCTCGCTCGCTTGCTCTCTTGTCTGGCTCGCTCTCTTATCTGGCTCGCTCTCACATCTGGCTCGCTCGCTTACTCTCATATCTGGCTCGCTCGCTTGCTCTCATATCTGGCTCGCACGCTTGCTCTCTTGTCTGGCTCGCTCGCTCTCATATCTGTCTCGCTTGCTTGCTTTCTTGTCTGGTTCGCTCTCTTATCTGGCACGCTCTCATATCTGGATTGCTCGCTTGCTCTCATATCTGGCTCGCTCGCTTGCTCTCATATCTGGCTCGCTCGCTTGCTCTCTTGTCTGGCTCGCTCTCTTATCTGGTTCACTCGCATATCTGGCTCGCTCGCTCTCAAATCTGGCTGGCTCACTTGCTCTCATATCTGGCTCGCTCGCTTGCTCTCATATCTGGCTCGCTTGCTCTCATGTCTGGCTCGCTCGCTTGCTCTCTTGTCTTGCTCGCTCTCTTATCTAGCTCGCTCGCTCTCATATCTGGCTGGCTCGCTTGCTCTCATATCTGGCTCATTTGCTTGCTCTCATATCTGGCTCGCTTGCTCTCATGTCTGGCTCACTCGCATATCAGGCTCGCTCGCTTGCTCTCATATCTGGCTCGCTCGCTTGCTTAATTGCCTGGCTCGCTCTCTTATCTGCCTCGCTCTCTCTCACATCTGGCTCGCTCCCTTGCTCTCATATCTGGCTCGCTCTCTAATCTGTTTCACTCTCACATCTGGCTCGCTCGCTTGCTCTCATATCTGGCTCGCTCGCTTGCTCTCTTGTCTAGCTCGCTCTCTTATCTGGCTTGCTTGCTAACATATCTGGCTCGCTTACTTGCTCTCTTTTCTGGCTTGCTCTCTTATCTGGCTCGCTCGCTCTCATATCTGGCTCGCTCGCTTGCTCTCATGTCTAGCTCGCTCGCTCTCATATCTGGCTCGCTCGCTTGCTCTCTTGTATGGTTCGCTCTCTTATCTGGCTCGCTCTCATATCTGACTTGCTCGCTTGCTCTCATATCTGGCTCGCTCGCTTGCTCTCATATCTGGCTCGCTCACTTGCTCTCTTGTCTGGCTCGCTCTCTTATCTGGCTCGATCTCATATCTTGCTCGGTCGCTTGCTCTCATGTCTGGCTCACTCACTCTCATATCTGGCTAGCTCGCTTGCTCTATTGTCTGGCTCGCTCTCTTATCTGGCTCGCTCTCACATCTGGCTCGCTCGCTTGCTCTCTTGTCTGGCTCGCTCTCTTATCTTGCTCGCTCGCTCTCTTATCTGGCTTGCTCGCTTGCTCTCATGTACGGCTCGCTCGCTCTCATATTTTGCTCGCTCAATTGCTCTCATGTCTGGCTCACTCGCTCTCATATCAGGCTCGCTCACTTACTCTCTTGTCTTGCTCGCTCTCTTATCTGGCTCGCTCGCTCTCATATCTGGCTGGCTCGCTTGCTCTCATATCTGGCTCGCTCGCATATCTGGATTGCTCGCTTGCTCTCATACCTGGCTCGCTCGCTTGCTTAATTGTCTGGCTCGCTCTCTTATCTGGCTCTCTCTCTCTCACATCTGGCTTGCTCTCATATCTGGCTCGCTCGCTGCTCTCTTGTCTGGCTCGCTCTCTTATCTGGCTCGCTCGCATATCTTGCTCGCTCGCTCTCACATCTGGCTCGCTCGCTTGCTCTCATATCTGGCTCACTCTCTTTTCGCTCTCTTATCTGGCACGCTCTCATATCTAGCTTGCTCGCTTGCTCTCATATCTGGCTCGCTCGCTTGCTCTCATATCTGGCTCGCTCGCTTGCTCTATTGTCTGGCTCGCTCTCTTATCTGGTTCACTCGCATATCTGGCTCGCTCGCTTGCTCTCATATCTGGCTCGCTCGCTTGCACTATTGTCTGGCTCGCTCTTTTATCTGGTTCACTCGCATATCTGGCTCACTCGCTCTCAAATCTGGCTGGCTCGCTTGCTCTCATATCTGGCTAGCTCGCTTGCTCTCTTGTCTTGCTCGCTCTCTTATCTGGCTCGCTCTCATATCTGGCTGGCTCGCTTGCTCTCATATCTGGCTCGCTCGCTTGCTCTCATATCTGGCTCGCTTGCTCTCATGTCTGGCTCGCTCGCATATCTGGCTCGCTCGCTTGCTCTCATATCTGGCTCGCTCGCTTGCTTAATTGCCTGGCTCGCTCTCTTATCTGCCTCGCTCTCTCTCACATCTGGCTCGCTCGCTGCTCTCTTGTCTGACTCGCTCTCTTATCTGGCTCGCTCGCATATCTTGCTCGCTCGCTCTAACATCTGGCTCACTCGCTTGCTCTCTTGTCTGGCTCGCTCTCTAATCTGTCTCGCTCTCACATCTGGCTTGCTCGCTTGCTCTCATATCTGGCTCGCTCGCTTGCACTATTGTCTGGCTCGCTCATTTATCTGGTTCACTCGCATATCTGGCTCACTCGCTCTCAAATCTGGCTGGCTCGCTTGCTCTCATATCTGGCTAGCTCGCTTGCTCTCTTGTCTTGCTCGCTCTCTTATCTGGCTCGCTCTCATATCTGGCTGGCTCGCTTGCTCTCATATCTGGCTCGCTCGCTTGCTCTCATATCTGGCTCGCTTGCTCTCATGTCTGGCTCGCTCGCATATCTGGCTCGCTCGCTTGCTCTCATATCTGGCTCACTCGCTTGCTTAATTGCCTGGCTCGCTCTCTTATCTGGCTCTCTCTCTCTCACATCTGGCTTGCTCTCATATCTGGCTCGCTCGCTGCTCTCTTGTCTGGCTCGCTCTCTTATCTGGCTCGCTCGCATATCTTGCTCGCTCGCTCTCACATCTGGCTCGCTCGCTTGCTCTCATATCTGGCTCACTCTCTTTTCGCTCTCTTATCTGGCACGCTCTCATATCTAGCTTGCTCGCTTGCTCTCATATCTGGCTCGCTCGCTTGCTCTCATATCTGGCTCGCTCGCTTGCTCTATTGTCTGGCTCTCTCTCTTATCTGGCTCGCTCGCATATCTGACTCGCTCGCTCTCAAATCTGGCTCGCTCGCTTGCTTAATTGTCTGGCTCGCTCTCTTATCTGCCTCGCTCTCTCTCACATCTGGCTTGCTCGCTTGCTCTCATATCTGGCTCGCTCGCTGCTCTCTTGTCTGACTCGCTCTCTTGTCTGGCTCGCTCTCTTATCTGGCTCGCTTGCTAGCATATCTGGCCCGCTCGCTTGCTCTCTTGTCTGGCTTGCTCTCTTATCTGGCTCGCTCGCTCTCATATCTTGCTCGCTCGCTTGCTCTGATGTCTGGCACGCTCACTCTCATATCTGGCTTGCTCGCTTGCTCTCATGTCTGGCTCGCTCGCTCTCATATCTGGCTCGCTCGCTTGCTCTCATGTCTGGCTCGCTCGCTCTCATATCTGGCTCGCTCGCTTGCTCTCTTGTCTGGCTCGCTCTCTTATCTGGCTCGCTCGCTCGCAAATCTGGCTAGCCCTTTCTCATATCTGGCTCGCTCGCTTGCTCTAATGTTTGGCTCGCTTGTTCTCATATCTGGCTCGCTCACTCACATATCTGGCTTGCTCGCTTGCTCTCATGTCTGGCTCGCTCGCTCTCATATCTGTCTCACTCGCTTGCTCTCTTGTCTGGTTCGCTCTCTTATCTGGCACGCTCTCATATCTGGCTTGCTCGCTTTCTCTCATATCTGTCTCGCTCGCTTGCTCTCATATCTGGCTCGCTCGCTTGCTCAATTATCTGGCTCGCTTGCTTGCTCTCTTGTCTGGCTCGCTCTCTTATCTGGCTCGCTCGCAAGCATATCTGGCTCGCTCGCTTGCTCTCTTGTTTGGCTTGCTCTCTTATCTGGCTCCCTCGCTCTCATATCTTGCTTGCTCGCTTACTCTCATGTCTGGCACGCTCACCCTCATATCTGGCTTGCTCGCTTGCTCTCATGTTTGGCTCGCTCCCTCTCATATTTGGTTCGCTCGCTTGCTCTCATGTCTGGCTCACTCGCTCTCATATCTGGCTCGCTTGCTTGCTCTCTTGTCTGGCTCTCTCTCTTATATGGCTCGCTAGCTCGCATATCTGGCTCACTCGCTTGCTCTCATATCTGGCTCGCTCACTTGCTCTTATATCTGGCTCATTTGCATGTGCTCTTGTATGGCTCGCTCTCTTATCTGGCTCGCTCGCTTGCAAATCTGGCTAGCTCGCTCTCATATCTGGCTCGCTCGCTTGCTCTCATGTTTGGCTTGCTTGCTCTCATATCTGGCTCGCTCGCTTGCTCTCATATCTGGCTCGCTCGCTTGCTCTCATATCTGGCTCGCTCGCTTGCTCTCATATCTATCTCGCTCGCTTGCTCTCATATCTGGATCGCTCGCTTGCTCTCATATCTGGCTCGCTCGCTTGCTTAATTGTCTGTCTCGCTCTCTTATCTGCCTCACTTTCTCTCACATCTGGCTTGCTCGCTTGCTCTTATATCTGGCTCGCTCGCTGCTCTCTTGTCTGGCTCGCTCTCTTATCTGGCTCGCTCGCATATCTTGCTTGCTCGCTCTCATATCTGGATCGCTCGCTTGCTCTCATATCTGGCTTGCTCACTTGCTCTTTTGTCTGGCTCGCTCTCTTATCTGGCTTGCTCGCTAGCATATCTGGCTCGCTCGCTTGCTCTCTTGTCTGGCTTTCTCTCTTATCTGTCTCGCTCTCACATCTGGCTCGCTCGCTTGCTCTATATCTGGCTCGCTCGCCTGCTCTCTTGTCTGGCTTGCTCTCTTATCTGGCTTGCTCGCTAGCATATCTGGCTCGCTCGCTTGCTCTCTTGTCTGGCTTGCTCTCTTATCTGTCTCGCTCGCTCTCATATCTGGCTCGCTCACTTGCTCTCATGTCTGGCTCGCTCGCTCTCATTTCTGGCTTTCCCGCTTGCTCTCTTGTCTGGTTCGCTCTCTTATCTGGCTCACTCTCATATCTGGCTTGCTCGCCTGCTCTCATATCTGGCTCGCTCGCTTGCTCTCTTGTCTGGCTCGCTCTCTTATCTGTCTCGCTTTCATATCTGGCTTGCTCGCTTGCTCTCATATCTGGCTTACTCGCTTGCTCTCAAATCTGGCTCGCTCGATTGCTCTCATATCTGGCTAGCTCGCTTGCTCTCTTGTCTTGCTCGCTCTCTTATCTGGCTCGCTCGCTTTCATATCTGGCTGGCTTGCTTGCTCTCATATCTGGCTCGCTCGCTTGCTCTCATATCTGGCTCGCTCGCTCTCATGTCTGGCTCGCTCTCATATCTGGATCGCTCGCTTGCTCTCATATCTGGCTCGCTCGCTTGCTTAGTTGTCTGTCTCGCTCTCTTATCTGCTTCACTTTCTCTCACATCTGGCTTGCTCACTTGCTCTTATATCTGGCTTGCTCGCTGCTCTCTTGTCTGGCTCGCTCTCTTATCTGGCTCGCTCGCATATCTTGCTTGCTCGCTGTCATATCTGGCTCGCTCGCTTGCTCTCATATCTGGCTCGCTCACTTGCTCTTTTGTCTGGCTCGCTCTCTTATCTGGCTTGCTCGCTAGCATATCTGGCTCGCTCGCTTGCTCTCTTGTCTGGCTTTCTCTCTTATCTGTCTCGCTCTCACATCTGCCTCGCTCGCTTGCTATATATCTGGCTCGCTCGCTTGCTCTCTTGTCTGGCTTGCTCTCTTATCTGGCTTGCTTGCTAGCATATCTGGCTCGCTCGCTTGCTCTCTTGTCTGGCTTGCTCTCTTATCTGGCTCGCTCGCTCTCATATCTGGCTCGCTCACTTGCTCTCATGTCTGGCTCGCTCGCTCTCATATCTGGCTTTATCACTTGCTCTCTTGTCTGGTTCGCTCTCTTATCTGGCTCGCTCTCAAATCTGGCTTGCTCGCTTGCTCTCATATCTGGCTCGCTCGCTTGCTCTCTTGTCTGGCTCTCTCTCTTATTTGGCTCGCTCGCATATGTGGCTCGCTCGCTCTAACATCTGGTTGGCTCGATTGCTCTCATATCTGGCTCGCTCGCTCTCATATCTGGCTCGCTCGCTTGCTCTCTTGTCTGGTTCGCTCTCTTATCTGACTCGCTCTCATATCTGACTTGCTCGATTGCTCTCATATCTGGCTCGCTCGCTTGTTCTCATATATGGCTCGCTCGCTTGCTCTCTTGTCTGGCTCTCTCTCTTATCTGGCTCGCTCGCATATCTGACTCGCTCGCTCTCAAATCTGGCTGGCTCGCTTGCTCTCATATCTGGCTCGCTCGCTTGCTTAATTGTCTGGCTCGCTCTCTTATCTGCCTCGCTCTCTCTCACATCTGGCTTGCTCGCTTGCTCTCATATCTGGCTCGCTCGCTGCTCTCTTGTCTGACTCGCTCTCTTGTCTGGCTCGCTCTCTTATCTGGCTCGCTTGCTAGCATATCTGGCCCGCTCGCTTGCTCTCTTGTCTGGCTTGCTCTCTTATCTGGCTCGCTCGCTCTCATATCTTGCTCGCTCGCTTGCTCTGATGTCTGGCACGCTCACTCTCATATCTGGCTTGCTCGCTTGCTCTCATGTCTGGCTCGCTCGCTCTCATATCTGGCTCGCTCGCTTGCTCTCATGTCTGGCTCGCTCGCTCTCATATCTGGCTCGCTCGCTTGCTCTCTTGTCTGGCTCGCTCTCTTATCTGGCTCGCTCGCTCGCAAATCTGGCTAGCCCTTTCTCATATCTGGCTCGCTCGCTTGCTCTAATGTTTGGCTCGCTTGTTCTCATATCTGGCTCGCTCACTCACATATCTGGCTTGCTCGCTTGCTCTCATGTCTGGCTCGCTCGCTCTCATATCTGTCTCACTCGCTTGCTCTCTTGTCTGGTTCGCTCTCTTATCTGGCACGCTCTCATATCTGGCTTGCTCGCTTGCTCTCATATCTGTCTCGCTCGCTTGCTCTCATATCTGGCTCGCTCGCTTGCTCAATTATCTGGCTCGCTTGCTTGCTCTCTTGTCTGGCTCGCTCTCTTATCTGGCTCGCTCGCAAGCATATCTGGCTCGCTCGCTTGCTCTCTTGTCTGGCTTGCTCTCTTATCTGGCTCCCTCGCTCTCATATCTTGCTTGCTCGCTTACTCTCATGTCTGGCACGCTCACCCTCATATCTGGCTTGCTCGCTTGCTCTCATGTTTGGCTCGCTCCCTCTCATATTTGGTTCGCTCGCTTGCTCTCATGTCTGGCTCACTCGCTCTCATATCTGGCTCGCTTGCTTGCTCTCTTGTCTGTCTCTCTCTCTTATATGGCTCGCTAGCTCGCATATCTGGCTCACTCGCTTGCTCTCATATCTGGCTCGCTCACTTGCTCTTATATCTGGCTCATTTGCATGTGCTCTTGTATGGCTCGCTCTCTTATCTGGCTCGCTCGCTTGCAAATCTGGCTAGCTCGCTCTCATATCTGGCTCGCTCGCTTGCTCTCATGTTTGGCTTGCTTGCTCTCATATCTGGCTCGCTCGCTCACATACCTGGCTTGCTCGCTTGCTCTCATGTCTGGCTCGCTCGCTCTCATATCTGGCTCGCTCGCTTGCTCTCTTGTCTGGCTCGCTCTCTTATCTGGCTCTCTCGCTCGCATATTTGGCTCGCTCGCTCTCATATCTTACTCGCTCGCTCTCATGTCTGGCTCGCTCGCTCTCATATCTGGCTTGCTCGCTTGCTCTCATATCTGGCTAGCTCGCTTGCTCTCATATCTGGCTCGCTCGCTTGCTCTCTTGTCTGGCTCGCTCTTTTATCTGGCTCGCTCGCTCTCATATCTGGCTCGCTTGCTCTCATGTCTGGCTCGCTCGCTCTCATATTTGGCTCGCTCGCTTGCTCTCATGTCTGGCTCGCTCGCTCTCATATCTGGCTTTATCACTTGCTCTCTTGTCTGGTTCGCTCTCTTATCTGGCTCGCTCTCAAATCTGGCTTGCTCGCTTGCTCTCATATCTGGCTCGCTCGCTTGCTCTCTTGTCTGGCTCGCTCTCTTATTTGGCTCGCTCGCATATCTGGCTCGCTCGCTCTAACATCTGGTTGGCTCGATTGCTCTCATATCTGGCTCGCTCGCTCTCATATCTGGCTCGCTCGCTTGCTCTCTTGTCTGGTTCGCTCTCTTATCTGACTCGCTCTCATATCTGACTTGCTCGCTTGCTCTCATATCTGGCTCGCTCGCTTGTTCTCATATATGGCTCGCTCGCTTGCTCTCTTGTCTGGCTCGCTCTCTTATCTGGCTCGCTCGCATATCTGGCTCGCTCGCTCTCATATCTGGTTCGCTTGCTCTCATATCTGGCTCGCTCGCTTGCTCTCATATCTGGCTCGCTCGCTCGCTCGCTCTCATGTCTGGCTCGCTCTCATATCTGGATTGCTCGCTTTCTTAATTGTCTGGCTCGCTCTCTTATCTGCCTCGCTCTCTTTCACATCTGGCTTGCTCGCTTGCTCTCATATCTGGCTCGCTCGCTGCTCTCTTGTCTGGCTCGCTCTCTTATCTGGCTCGCTCGCATATCTTGCTCGCTTGCTCTCACATCTGGCTCGCTCGCTTGCTCTCATATCTGGTTCGCTCGCTTGCTCCCTTGTCTGGCTCGCTCTCTTATCTGGCTTGCTCGCTAGCATATCTGGCTCGCTAGCTTGCTCTCTTGTCTGGCTTGCTCTCTTATCTGTCTCGCTCTCACATCTGGCTTGCTCGCTTGCTCTCATATCTGGCTCGCTCGCTTGCTCTCTTGTCTGGCTGGCTCTCTTATCTGGCTTGCTCGCTAGCATATCTGGCTCGCTCGCTTGCTCTCTTGTCTGGCTTGCTCTCTTATTTGTCTCGCTCTCACATCTGGCTCGCTCGCTTGCTCTGTATCTGGCTCGCTCGCTTGCTCTCCTGTCTGGCTCGCTCTCTTATCTAGCTTGCTCGCTAGCATTTCTGGCTCGCTCGCTTGCTCTCTTGTCTGGCTTGCTCTCTTATTTGGCTCGCTCGCTCTCATATCTGCCTTGCTCGCTTGGTCTCATATCTGGCTCGCTCGCTTGCTCTCTTGTCTGGCTCGCTCTCTTATCTGGCTCGCTCGCATATCTGGCTCGCTCGCTCTCACATCTGGCTGGCTCGCTTGCTCTCATATCTGGCTCGCTCGCTCTCATATCTGGCTCGCTCGCTTGCTCTCTTGTCTGGTTCGCTCTCTTATCTGTCTCGCTTTCATATCTGGCTTGCTCGCTTGCTCTCATATCTGGCTTACTCGCTTGCTCTCAAGTCTGGCTCGCTCGATTGCTCTCATATCTGGCTAGCTCGCTTGCTCTCTTGTCTTGCTCGCTCTCTTATCTGGCTCGCTCGCTCTCATATCTGGCTGGCTCGCTTGCTCTCATATCTGGCTCGCTCGCTTGCTCTCATATCTGGCTCGCTCACTCTCATGTCTGGCTTGCTCTCATATCTGGATCGCTCGCTTGCTCTCATATCTGGCTCGCTCGCTTGCTTAATTGTCTGTCTCGCTCTCTTATCTGCCTCACTTTCTCTCACATCTGGCTTGCTCGCTTGCTCTTATATCTGGCTCGCTCGCTGCTCTCTTGTCTGGCTCGCTCTCTTATCTGGCTCGCTCGCATATCTTGCTTGCTCGCTCTCATATCTGGATCGCTCGCTTGCTCTCATATCTGGCTCGCTCACTTGCTCTTTTGTCTGGCTCGCTCTCTTATCCTGCTTGCTCGCTAGCATATCTGGCTCGCTCGCTTGCTCTCTTGTCTGGCTTTCTCTCTTATCTGTCTCGCTCTCACATCTGGCTCGCTCGCTTGCTCTATATCTGGCTCGCTCGCTTGCTCTTTTGTCTGGCTTGCTCTCTTATCTGGCTTGCTCGCTAGCATATCTGGCTCGCTCGCTTGCTCTCTTGTCTGGCTTGCTCTCTTATCTGTCTCGCTCGCTCTCATATCTGGCTCGCTCACTTGCTCTCATGTCTGGCTCGCTCGCTCTCATTTCTGGCTTTCCCGCTTGCTCTCTTGTCTGGTTCGCTCTCTTATCTGGCTCACTCTCATATCTGGCTTGCTCGCCTGCTCTCATATCTGGCTCGCTCGCTTGCTCTCTTGTCTGGCTCGCTCTCTTATCTGTCTCGCTTTCATATCTGGCTTGCTCGCTTGCTCTCATATCTGGCTTACTCGCTTGCTCTCAAATCTGGCTCGCTCAATTGCTCTCATATCTGGCTAGCTCGCTTGCTCTCTTGTCTTGCTCGCTCTCTTATCTGGCTCGCTCGTTTTCATATCTGGCTGGCTTGCTTGCTCTCATATCTGGCTCGCTCGCTTGCTCTCATATCTGGCTCGCTCGCTTGCTTAGTTGTCTGTCTTGCTCTCTTATCTGCCTCACTTTCTCTCACATCTGGCTCGCTCGCTTGCTCTCTTGTCTGGCTCGCTCTCTTATCTGTCTCGCTTTCATATCTGGCTTGATCGCTTGCTCTCATATCTGGCTTACTCGCTTGCTCTCAAATCTGGCTCGCTCGATTGCTCTCATATCTGGCTAGTTCGCTTGCTCTCTTGTCTTGCTCGCTCTCTTATCTGGCTCGCTCGCTCTCATATCTGGCTGGCTCGCTTGCTCTCATATCTGGCTCGCTCGCTTGCTCTCTTGTCTGGCTCGCTCTCTTATCTGGCTTGCTCGCTAGCATATCTGGCTCGCTCGCTTGCTCTCTTGTCTGGCTTGCTCTCTTATCTGGCTCGCTCGCTCTCATATCTGGCTCGCTCGCTTGCTCTCATATCTGGCTCGCTCGCTCTCATATCTGGCTCACTTGCTTTCTCTCATGTCTGGCTCACTCGCTCTCATATCTGGCTTTCTCGCTTGCTCTCTTGTCTGGTTCACTCTCTTATCTGGCTCGCTCTCATATCTGGCTTGCTCGCTTGCTCTCATATCTGGCTCGCTCGCTTGCTTTCTTGTCTGGCTCGCTCGCATATCTGGCTCGCTCGCTCTCACATCTGGCTGGCTCGCTTGCTCTCATATCTGGCTCGCTCGCTCTCGTATCTGGCTCGCTCGCTTGCTCTCATATCTGGCTCGCTTGCTCGCTTGTCTGGCTCGCTCTCTTATCTGGCTTGCTCGCTAGAATATCTGGCTCGCACGCTTGCTCTCTTGTCTGGCTTGCTCTCTTATCTGGCTCGCTCGCTCTCATATCTGGCTCGCTCGCTTGCTCTCATGTCTGGCTCGCTCGCTCTCATATCTGGCTTTCTCGCTTGCTCTTGTCTGGCTCGCTCTCTTATCTGGCTCGCTCGCATATCTGGCTAGCTCGCTTGCTCTCTTGTCTTGCTCGCTCTCTTATCTGGCTCGCTCGCTCTCATATCTGGCTTGCTCGCTTGCTCTCATATCTGGCTCGCTCGCTTGCTTTCTTGTCTGGCGCGCTCGCATATCTGGCTCGCTCGCTCTCACATCTGGCTGGTTCGCTTGCTCTCATATCTGGCTCGCTCGCTCTCGTATCTGGCTCGCTCGCTTGCTCTCATATCTGGCTCGCTTGCTCGCTTGTCTGGCTCGCTCTCTTATCTGGCTTGCTCGCTAGAATATCTGGCTCGCACGCTTGCTCTCTTGTCTGGCTTGCTCTCTTATCTGGCTCGCTCGCTCTCATATCTGGCTCGCTCGCTTGCTCTCATGTCTGGCTCGCTCGCTCTCATATCTGGCTTTCTCGCTTGCTCTCTTGTCTGGCTCGCTCTCTTATCTGGCTCGCTCGCATATCTGGCTAGCTCGCTTGCTCTCTTGTCTTGCTCGCTCTCTTATCTGGCTCGCTCGCTCTCATATATGGCTGGCTCGCTTGCTCTCATATCTGGCTCGCTCGCTTGCTCTCATATCTGGCTCGCTCGCTCTCATGTCTGGCTCGCTCTCATATCTGGATTGCTCGCTTGCTCTCATATCTGGCTCGCTCGCTTGCTTAATTGTCTGGCTTGCTCTCTTATCTGCCTCGCTCTCTCTCACATCTGGCTTGCTCGCTTGCTCTCATATCTGGCTCGCTCGCTTGCTCTCTTGTCTGGCTCGCTCTCTTATCTGGCTTGCTCGCTCTCATATCTGGCTGGCTCGCTTGCTCTCATATCTGGCTCGCTCGCTTGCTCTCTTGTCTTGCTCGCTCTCTTATCTGGCTCGCTCGCTCTCATATCTGGCTGGCTCGCTTGCTCTCATATCTGGCTCGCTTACTTGCTCTCTTGTCTGGCTCGCTCTCATATCTGGCTAGCTCGCTTGCTCTCTTGTCTTGCTCGCTCTCTTATCTGGCTCGCTCGCTCTCATATCTGGCTGGCTCGCTTGCTCTCATATCTGGCTCGCTCGCTTGCTCTCATATCTTGCTCGCTCGCTCTCATGTCTGGCTCGCTCTCATATCTGGATTGCTCGCTTGCTCTCATATCTGGCTCGCTCGCTTGCTTAATTGTCTGGCTCGCTCTCTTATCTGCCTCGCTCTCTCTCACATCTGGCTTGCTCGCTTGCTCTCATATCTGGCTCGCTCGCTTGCTCTCTTGTCTGGCTCGCTCTCTTATCTGGCTTGCTCGCTAGAATATCTGTCTCGCACGCTTGCTCTCTTGTCTGGCTTGCTCTCTTATCTGGCTCGCCCGGTCTCATATCTGGCTCGCTCGCTTGCTCTCATGTCTGGCTCGCTCGCTCTCATATCTGACTTTCTCGCTTGCTCTCTTGTCTGGCTCGCTCTCTTATCTGGCTCGCTCGCATATCTGGCTAGTTCGCTCTCACATCTGGCTGGCTCGCTTGCTCTCATTTCTGGCTGGCTTGCTTGCTCTCATTTCTGGCTCGCTCGCTTGCTCTCATATCTGGCTCGCTCGCTTGCTCTCATATCTGGCTCGCTCGCTTGCTTAATTGTCTGGCTCGCTCTCTTCTCTGCCTCGCTCTCTCTCACATCTGGCTAGCTCGATTGCTCTCATATCTGGCTCGCTCGCTGCTCTCTTGTCTGGCTCGCTCTCATATCTGGCTTATTCGCTTGCTCTCATATTTGGCTCGCTCGCTTGCTCTCTTATCTGGCTCGCTCTCTTATCTGGCTCGCTCGCATATCTGGCTCGCTCGCTCTCACATCTGGCTGGCTTGCTTGCTCTCATATCTGGCTCGCTCGCTTGCTCTCTTGTCTGGCTCGCTCTCTTATCTGGCTCGCTCGCATATCTGGCTCGCTTGCTCTCATATCGAGCTGGCTCGCTTGCTCTCATATCTGACTCGCTCGCTTGCTCTCTTGTCTGGCTCGCTCTCTTATCTGGCTCGCTCTCATATCTGGCTTGCTAGCTTGCTCTCATATCTGGCTCGCTCGCTTTCTCTCTTGTCTGTCTCGCTCTCTTTTATGGCTCGCTCACATATCTGGCTCGCTCGCTCTCAAATCTGGCTCGCTCGCTCTCAAATCTGGCTCGCTCGCTTGCTCTCATATCTGGCTTGCTCGCTTGCTCTCATATCCGGCTCGCTCGCTTGCTCTCATATCTGGCTCGCTCGCTTGCTCTCTTGTCTGGCTCGCTCTCTTATCTGGCTCGCTCGCATATCTTTCTCGCTCGCTCTCAAATCTGGCTCGCTCGCTTGCTCTCATATCTGGCTAGTTCGCTTGCTCTCTTGTCTTGCTCGCTCTCTTATCTGGCTCGCTCTCTCTCATATCTGGCTGGCTCGCTTACTCTTATATCTGGCTTGCTCGCTTGCTCACTTGTCTGGCTCGCTCTCTTATCTGGCTTGCTCGCTAGCATATCTGGCTCGCACGCTTGCTCTCTTGTCTGGCTTGCTCTCTTATCTGGCTCGCTCGGTCTCATATCTGGCTCGCTCGCTTGCTCTCATGTCTGGCTCGCTTGCTCTCATATCTGTCTTTCTCGCTCGCTCTCTTATATGGCTCGCTCGCATATTTGGCTCGCTCTCTTATCTGGCTCGCTCGCATATCTGGCTAGCTCGCTCTCACATCTGGCTGGCTCGCTTGCTCTCATTTCTGGCTGGCTTGCTTGCTCTCATTTCTGGCTCGCTCGCTTGCTCTCATATCTGGCTCGCTCGCTAGCTCTCATATTTGGCTAGCTCGCTTGCTCTCTTGTCTTGCTCGCTCTCTTATCTGGCTCGCTCGCTCTCATATCTGGCTGGCTCCCTTGCTCTCATATCTGGCTCGCTCGCTTGCTCTCATATCTGGCTCGCTCGCTCTCATGTCTGGCTCGCTTTCATATCTGGCTCGCTCGCTTGCTCTCATATCTGGCTCGCTCTCATGTCTGGCTCGCTCTCATATCTGGATCGCTCGCTCGCTCTCATATCTGGCTCGCTCGCTTGCTTAATTGTCTGGCTCGCTCTCTTATCTGCCTCGCTCTCTCTCACATCTGGCTTGCTCGCTTGCTCTCATATCTGGCTCGCTCGCTTGCTCTCTTGTCTGGCTCGCTCTCTTATCTGGCTTGCTCGCTAGAATATCTGGCTCGCACGCTGGCTCTCTTGTCTGGCCTGCTCTCTTATCTGGCTCGCTCGCTCTCATATCTGGATCGCTCGCTTGCTCTCATATCTGGCTTTCTCGCTTGCTCTCTTGTCTGGCTCGCTCTCTTATCTGGCTCGCTCGCATATCTGGCTAGCTCGCTCTCACATCTGGCTGGCTCGCTTGCTCTCATTTCTGGCTGGCTCGCTTGCTCTCATTTCTGGCTCGCTCGCTTGCTCTCATATCTGGCTCGCTCGCTTGCTCTCATATCTGGCTCGCTCGCTTGCTCTCATATCCGGCTCGCTCGCTTGCTCTCATATCTGGCTCGCTCTCTTATCTGGCTCGCTCGCATATCTTTCTCGCTCGCTCTCAAATCTGGCTCGCTCGCTTGCTCTCATATCTGGCTAGTTCGCTTGCTCTCTTGTCTTGCTCGCTCTCTTATCTGGCTCGCTCTCTCTCATATCTGGCTGGCTCGCTTACTCTTATATCTGGCTCGCTCGCTTGCTCACTTGTCTGGCTTGCTCTCTTATCTGGCTTGCTCGCTAGCATATCTGGCTCGCACGCTTGCTCTCTTGTCTGGCTTGCTCTCTTATCTGGCTCGCTCGGTCTCATATCTGGCTCGCTCGCTTGCTCTCATGTCTGGCTCGCTTGCTCTCATATCTGTCTTTCTCGCTCGCTCTCTTATCTGGCTCGCTCGCATATTTGGCTCGCTCTCTTATCTTGCTCGCTCGCATATCTGGCTAGCTCGCTCTCACATCTGGCTGGCTCGCTTGCTCTCATTTCTGGCTGGCTTGCTTGCTCTCATTTCTGGCTCGCTCGCTTGCTCTCACATCTGGCTCGCTCGCTTGCTCTCATATTTGGCTAGCTCGCTTGCTCTCTTGTCTTGCTCGCTCTCTTATCTGGCTCGCTCGCTCTCATATCTGGCTGCCTCGCTTGCTCTCATATCTGGCTCGCTCGCTTGCTCTCATATCTGGCTCGCTCGCTCTCATGTCTGGCTCGCTTTCATATCTGGCTCGCTCGCTTGCTCTCATATCTGGCTCGCTCGCTCTCATGTCTGGCTCGCTCTCATATCTGGATCGCTCGCTCTCATATCTGGCTCGCTCGCTTGCTTAATTGTCTGGCTCGCTCTCTTATCTGCCTCGCTCTCTCTCACATCTGGCTTGCTCGCTTGCTCTCATATCTGGCTCGCTCGCTTGCTCTCTTGTCTGGCTCGCTCTCTTATCTGGCTTGCTCGCTAGAATATCTGGCTCGCACGCTGGCTCTCTTGTCTGGCCTGCTCTCTTATCTGGCTCGCTCGCTCTCATATCTGGCTCGCTCGCTTGCTCTCATGTCTGGCTCGCTCGCTCTCATATCTGTCTTTCTCGCTTGCTCTCTTGTCTGGCTCGCTCTCTTATCTGGCTCGCTCGCATATCTGGCTAGCTCGCTCTCACATCTGGCTGGCTCGCTTGCTCTCATTTCTGGCTGGCTCGCTTGCTCTCATTTCTGGCTCGCTCGCTTGCTCTCACATCGAGCTGGCTCGCTTGCTCTCATATCTGGCTCGCTCGCTTGCTCTCTTGTCTGGCTCGCTCTCTTATCTGGCTCGCTCTCATATCTGGCTGGCTCGCTTGCTCTCATATCTGGCTCGCTCGCTTGCTCATTATCTGGCTCGCTCGCTCTCATGTCTGGCTCGCTCTCATATCTGGCTCGCTCGCTTGCTTAATTGTCTGGCTCGCTCTCTTATCTGCCTCGCTCTCTCTCACATCTGGCTTGCTCGCTTGCTCTCATATCTGGCTCGCTCGCTGCTCTCTTGTCTGGCTCGCTTTCATATCTGGCTTGCTCGCTTGCTATCATATCAGGCTTGCTCGCTTGCTCTCTTGTCTGGCTCGTTCTCTTATCTGGCTCGCTCGCATATCTGGCTGGCTCGCTCTCACATCTGGCTGGCTTGCTTGCTCTCATATCTGGCTCGCTCGCTTTTTCTCACATCTGGCTTGCTCAATTGCTCTCTTCTCTGGCTCGCTCTCTTATCTGGCTCGCTCGCCTATCTGGCTCGCTCGCTCTCACATCGAGCTGGCTCGCTTGCTCTCATATCTGGCTCGCTCGCTTGCTCTCTTGTCTGGCTCGCTCTCTTATCTGGCTCGCTCTCATATCTGGCTTGCTAGCTTGCTCTAATATCTGGCTCGCTCGCTTTCTCTCTTTTCTGTCTCGCTCTCTTTTATGGCTCGCTCACATATCTGGCTCGCTTTCAAATCTGGCTCGCTAGCTTGCTCTCTTGTCTGGCTCGCTCTCTTATCTGGCTCGCTCTCATATCTGGCTTGCTAGCTTGCTCTAATATCTGGCTCGCTCGCTTTCTCTCTTGTCTGGCTCGCTCTCTTATCTGGCTCACTCGCATATCTTTCTCGCTCGCTCTCAAATCTGGCTTGCTCGCTTGCTCTCATATCTGGCTAGTTCGCTTGCTCTCTTGTCTTGCTCGCTCTCTTATCTGGCTCGCTCGCTCTCATATCTTGCTGGCTCGCTTACTCTCATATCTGGCTCGCTTGCTTGCTCTCTTGTCTGGCTCGCTCTCTTATCTGGCTTGCTCGCTAGCATATCTGGCTCGCACGCTTGCTCTCTTGTCTGGCTTGCTCTCATATCTGGCTCGCTCGGTCTCATATCTGGCTCGCTCGCTTGCTCTCATGTCTGGCTCGCTTGCTCTCATATCTGGCTTTCTCGCTTGCTCTCTTGTCTGGCTCGCTCTCTTATCTGGCTCGCTCGCATATTTGGCTCGCTCACTCTCACATCTGGCTGGCTCACTTGCTCTCATTTCTGGCTGGCTCGCTTGCTCTCCTTTCTGGCTCGCTCGCTTGCTCTCATATCTGGCTCGCTCGCTTGCTCGCTTGTCTGGCTCGCTCTAATATCTGGCTTTCTCGCTTGCTCTCTTGTCTGGCTCGCTCTCTTATCTGGCTCGCTCGCATATTTGGCTCGCTCGCTCTCACATCTGGCTGGCTCACTTGCTCTCATTTCTGGCTGGCTCGCTTGCTCTCCTTTCTGGCTCGCTCGCTTGCTCTCATATCTGGCTCGCTCGCTTGCTCTCATATCTGGCTCGCTCGCTTGCTCTCTTGTCTTGCTCACTCTTATCTGGCTCGCTCTCATATCTGGCTGGCTCGCTTGCTCTCATATCTGGCTCGCTCGCTTGCTCTCATATCTGGCTCGCTCGCTCTCATGTCTGGCTCGCTCTCATATCTGGATCGCTCGCTTGCTCTCATATCTGGCTCGCTCGCTTGCTTAATTGTCTGGCTCGCTCTCTTATCTGCCTCGCTCTCTCTCACATCTGGCTTGCTCGCTTGCTCTCATATCTGGCCTGGCTCGCTCGCTGCTCTCTTGTCTGGCTCGCTCTCTTATCTGGCTCGCTCGCATATCTTGCTTGCTCGCTCGCTTGCTCTCTTGTCTGACTTGCTCTCTTATCTGGCTCGCTCTCACATCTGGCTCGCTCGCTTGCTCTCATATCTAGCTCGCTCGCTCGCTCTCTTATCTGGCTTGCTCGCTAGCATATCTGGCTCGCTCGCTTGCTCTCTTGTCTGGCTTGCTCTCTTGTCTGGCTCGCTCGCTCTCATATCTGGCTCGCTCGCTTGCTCTCATGTCTGGCTCGCTCGCTCTCATATCTGACTTTCTCGCTTGCTCTCTTGTCTGGTTCGCTCTCTTATGTGGCTCGCTCTCATATCTGGCTTGCTCGCTTGCTCTCATATCTGGCTCGCTCGCTTGCTCTCTTGTCTGGCTCGCTCCCTTATCTGGCTTGCTCGGTACATATCTGGCTCGCTCGCTTGCAAATCTGGCTCGCTCGCTTGCTCTCATATCTGGCTAGTTCGCTTGCTCTCTTGTCTTGCTCGCTCTCTTATCTGGCTCGCTCGCTGTCATATCTGGCTGGCTCGCTTACTCTCATATCTGGCTCGCTCACATTGCTCTCTTGTCTGGCTCGCTCTCTTATCTGGCTCGCTCTCTTATCTGGCTCGCTTGCATATCTGGCTCGCTCGCTCTCACATCTGGCTGGCTTGCTTGCTCTCATATCTGGCTCGCTCGCTTGCTCTCATATCTGGCTCGCTTGCTCTCATGTCTGGCTCGCTCTTTTATCTGGTTCGCTCGCATATCTGGCTCACTCGCTCTCACATCTAGCTTGCTCGCTTGCTCTCATATCTGGCTCGCTCGCTTGCTCTCTTGTCTGGCTCGCTCTCTTATCTGGCTAGCTCTCATATCTGGCTGGCTCACTTGCTCTTCTTTCTGGCTCGCTCGCTTGCTCTCATATCTGGCTCGCTCGCTTGCTCTCATATCTGTCTCTCTCGCTTGCTCTCTTGTCTGGCTCGCTCGCATATCTGGCTCGCTCGCTTGCTCTCTTGTCTTGCTCGCTCTCTTATCTGGCTCACTCGCTCTCATATCTGGCTCGCTCGCTTGCTCGCTTGTCTGGCTCGCTCTCTTATCTGGCTTGCTCGCTAGAATATCTGGCTCGCACGCTTGCTCTCTTGTCTGGCTTGCTCTCTTATCTGGCTCGCTCGCTCTCATATCTGGCTCGCTCGCTTGCTCTCATGTCTGGCTCGCTCGCTCTCATATCTGGCTTTCTCGCTTGCTCTCTTGTCTGGCTCGCTCTCTTATCTGGCTCGCTCGCATATCTGGCTAGCTCGCTTGCTCTCTTGTCTTGCTCGCTCTCTTATCTGGCTCGCTCGCTCTCATATCTGGCTGGCTCGCTTGCTCTCATATCTGGCTCGCTCGCTTGCTCTCATATCTGGCTCGCTCGCTCTCATGTCTGGCTCGCTCTCATATCTGGATTGCTCGCTTGCTCTCATATCTGGCTCGCTCGCTTGCTTAATTGTCTGGCTCGCTCTCTTATCTGCCTCGCTCTCTCTCACATCTGGCTTGCTCGCTTGCTCTCATATCTGGCTCGCTCGCTTGCTCTCTTGTCTGGCTCGCTCTCTTATCTGGCTTGCTCGCTCTCATATCTGGCTGGCTCGCTTGCTCTCATATCTAGCTCGCTCGCTTGCTCTCTTGTCTTGCTCGCTCTCTTATCTGGCTCGCTCGCTCTCATATCTGGCTGGCTCGCTTGCTCTCATATCTGGCTCGCTTACTTGCTCTCTTGTCTGGCTCGCTCTCATATCTGGCTAGCTCGCTTGCTCTCTTGTCTTGCTCGCTCTCTTATCTGGCTCGCTCGCTCTCATATCTGGCTGGCTCGCTTGCTCTCATATCTGGCTCGCTCGCTTGCTCTCATATCTTGCTCGCTCGCTCTCATGTCTGGCTCGCTCTCATATCTGGATTGCTCGCTTGCTCTCATATCTGGCTCGCTCGCTTGCTTAATTGTATGGCTCGCTCTCTTATCTGCCTCGCTCTCTCTCACATCTGGCTTGCTCGCTTGCTCTCATATCTGGCTCGCTCGCTTGCTCACTTGTCTGGCTGGCTCTCTTATCTGCCTTGCTCGCTAGCATATCTAGCTCGCTCGCTTGCTCTCTTGTCTGGCTTGCTCTCTTATCTGTCTCGCTCTCACATCTGGCTCGCTCGCTTGCTCTGTATCTGGCTCGCTCGCTTGCTCTCCTGTCTGGCTCGCTCTCTTATCTGGCTTGCTCGCTAGCATTTCTGGCTCGCTCGCTTGCTCTCTTGTCTGGCTTGCTCTCTTATCTGGCTCGCTCGCTCTCATATCTGGCACGCTCACTTGCTCTCATGTCTGTCTCGCTCGCTCTCATATCTGGCTTTCTTGCTTGCTCTTTTGTCTGGTTCGCTCTCTTATCTGGCTCACTCTCATATCTGGCTTGCTCGCTTGCTCTCATATTTGGCTCGCTCGCTCTCATATCTGGCTCGCTCGCTTGCTCTCATGTCTGGCTTGCTCGCTCTCATATCTGGCTTGCTCGCTTGCTCTCATATCCGGCTCGCTCGCTTGCTCTCTTGTCTGGCTCGCTCTCTTATCTGGCTCGCTCGCATATCTGGCTCGCTCGCTCTCACATCTGGCTGGCTCGCTTGCTCTCATATCTGGCTCGCTCGCTCTCATATCTGGCTCGCTCGCTTGCTCTCTTGTCTGGTTCGCTCTCTTATCTGTCTCGCTTTCATATCTGGCTTGCTCGCTTGCTCTCATATCTGGCTTACTCGCTTGCTCTCAAATCTGGCTCGCTTGATTGCTCTCATATCTGGCTAGCTCGCTTGCTCTCTTGTCTTGCTCGCTCTCTTATCTGGCTCGCTCGCTCTCATATCTGGCTGGCTCGCTTGCTCTCATATCTGGCTCGCTCGCTTGCTCCCATATCTGGCTCGCTCGCTCTCATGTCTGACTCGCTCTCATATCTGGATCGCTCGCTTGCTCTCATATCTGGCTCGCTCGCTTGCTTAGTTGTCTGTCTCGCTCTCTTATCTGCCTCACTTTCTCTCAGATCTGGCTTGCTCGCTTGCTCTTATATCTGGCTCGCTCGCTGCTCTCTTGTCTGGCTCGCTCTCTTATCTGGCTCGCTCGCATATCTTGCTTGCTCGCTGTCATATCAGGCTCGCTCGCTTGCTCTCATATCTGGCTCGCTCACTTGCTCTTTTGTCTGGCTCGCTCTCTTATCTGGCTTGCTTGCTAGCATATCTGGCTCGCTCGCTTGCTCTCTTGTCTGGCTTTCTCTCTTATCTGTCTCGCTCTCACATCTGGCTCGCTCGCTTGCTCTATATCTGGCTCGCTCGCTTGCTCTCTTGTCTGGCTTGCTCTCTTATCTGGCTTGCTCGCTAGCATATCTGGCTCGCTCGCTTGCTCTCTTGTCTGGCTTGCTCTCTTATCTGGCTCGCTCGCTCTCATATCTGGCTCGCTCACTTGCTCTCATGTCTGGCTCGCTCGCTCTCATTTCTGGCTTTCCCCGCT